>NC_068355.1:80902336-81202336 GCF_020536995.1 Dreissena polymorpha | reverse complement strand
GTTTTCTAAAATCTATTATTTGTGATTAACAACTTACGTCTGGTGGATTATAAGACTGATTTCAGTGTTTATCAGGTAGTTTTAAATAATATTTACTTGGAGTTTGTATTTACACTACAATTTGTTTACAAAACAAGCCAGAATAATCTGAAATACCGGGAAATGTCATTCTGAATTTGAAAACACTTAAGCACATGGTATGTTACTAAAAATAGAAATAACGTCCTATGACTGTGAAATCTCGGGAGATTCGCATTTCAAGTAAGTCTGTCACATCCCTGTTTTTCTCATATATGTAAGAGCAGAATAGATAAATTTTAAAAGTTTGAGATAGTATTTTGTGAAAAAATATATCAGTTAAATGTGAAAAATGTCAATCTTTCCGATCAAGTGGTTGATTTGGGCCAATAACTGCATTTAAAAGCTGTTTTGGACCGGTCTTTGTTAACTGTCAACTTTTTGGGAATTTCTGGTTGACTTTCCTAATGGGGTTGGTCCATAACTATAAAGTCACGCCAGTCAAAAATCATAAAAAGCGACATTTTAAGTTATGGTAACCAGAACTACTTTAATTGTAGATTATTGGAGAATATCTCTCTCAGTCTCTGGCAGTTTTTGTGTCGCCAATATATTAAATTTGTTTATTATTGTGCTTAGTTTCTCTCTAAATCTTGATAAACGTCTTGTATTTCTTATTTTGACCAAAAATATGGTGTAAAAATAACTCGTGAAAATAAACCTATAAACTTGGTTTTAAGCTTGTTTCTTGCCCACCTGAACACATGAGTCAGAAAAGTAAATACACTCCCGCTGATCTACGTTACAATGAGAGGTGCGTCTGTACGAAAACGCGATACAGCGTCATAACTACAACGGTTACAGCGTCTTGACAGTTATAGACATACACACGCGTTTAAACAGGTAAATTCTTTGTTTAAACGTACACATAATTAATTTTTATTTATTGATGTTTCTTTACTCGCTACCGAAGCTATCGATACATTTTCTAGCGTGAAATCATGATAAAAAAAAAGAATTTCAAGCTCAAAACATAGAAAATCTAATTAATTCGTTGTTTCTGGCTTGCAGTTTCTGTCACGATAATTATTTTCAATGGTTTGTATCAAGTTCACTCTTTTACACACATGTGACGCCCATGTGAATAGTATTACTGGTGATTTCTATCGGATTTTGCAAAATAGTTGTAGCATGTCAACTCCGCGTACATGTTACGGTATCTTCTCTTACGACTAAAACAGGTTACGGTGTCTTCTTTGCAACGTTACAGCGCCTGCAGGAAGGCAAATTTACAAACATGGAGATTTCGTTCCACGATAATAGCATTTTGGACGTTAGTATTGAGGTCGTCATTGATTGGAACAACAACGATGTGCCTGAGGGAACATCTGGACCGTGTACATCGACGCCTATTGCCACAAAACAGAAGGTAGATCTGTTCTCATGCCCCAGCTGTCCATATAATACAAACTCTAGGGGCAATCTTTACCGCCATAAGCGTTCCGTCCACCAGAAGAAGAAGGAAGAGTGTCCCACGTGTGGTAAAACTTACGCCTCCTCATATGATCTACGGACTCATGTTAGAGTTGTTCACGGAGAAACCCCATTTTTGTGTGAATCTTGTAGCCAGAGGTTCAATAATCGCGCTGCTTTAAAGAGACATCGTGATGAGAAACATGCCAATGTGTGTAAGTTCATTTGTGCAACATGTGGAAAGAAATACCACGAAAGTGCATATGAACAAACATATAGGTTCGAAACCGTTTTCATGTAAATGTGGAACATCATTTGGCTACAAGTCGTGCTTAAGGCGACACTTGCAGACTTGCCAACAGCAGAGTACCAAAAAGGAACACAATGTGACTTTTGTGGGGTAGTTCTTAATTCAAGGGCTGAACTGCTGGATCATGTACAAGGGAAACACGGAGACAAACTGTATACATGCCCGTGCGGGAAATCGTACTCGTGGAGGCCTTCCATGACACGCCATAAAAAGGCTTGTAAATACGCCTAAGTAACTATAGGCCAGTGCACTTTCAAGTTTGACCTGTTTTCCTTGAATACTTAAGAGCACTTTCACTGACACTGTTTGATATGTTCACTTCACTTTAATATGTTCACTTTTGGTTTGGCATTAGTCAAATGCTTTTTCTTTGGTAACGCATAGGCAAATAAAGTACATCCTGATCAAGCAGCTCCTAAAGGAGCTGCCTGATTTGGAAATACTTTATTTGCAAAAGACGTATCAAGGCGTCAATAGTGCTGATTGGGTTAATTGTTTTCTTTTATGAATTGCTTTATTTAAACTAGCGATGTTGAATCAGGTGATCCATGTGTTTCAAATCGTTTTTATTTTAATCAAGTATCATGGTGTACCCTTTAATGTGTCCTTCTGACTAATTGATACTATTAGTTTTTTTGCCGTGAGATATAAGATATATAAGATATGCGGCAAACAAACACATGTTCTACTTCTTAAATGCTATCTTTATTTAACCTTATTCATTTTTGGCCATTTGATGCGTTTCAACGAAATTCATTTTGCGCGTGTGCAATATGACGTAGATACACGCGCGGAATTGATGACTTCATTAACAGCCGTGAGTTATAAGGATATATTTAACGGATATTTTTGGGATTTCACTGCCTAGCACATTATTAATAAAATTATTCGTTATATGCTAGGTAATCAAAATCCCAAAATACCCGTGAACTATATCCTTTTATGTCATTGCTACAAATGACGTACGTCATCAGTTTGGCGCTCAAAACACGTTTTGTTGAAATAACTCTTTAAATTGTCAAATATTGATATACACAAAATAAGATAGCATATAATAAATATAATACTTATTTGCTTACCGTAACATATTCGATAATATCATCACAAGTAATGGAGATAATTTCAACACTTTCACTCGCGCTACGCGCTCATGAAAATACGAATTATCTCCCTTACCGATGATGATATATTCTTTTATCTCACTGCAAACAAGCAAATATTCTCAATGTATTCATTTCACCACATATTATCATTTAGCTATCTGGAATGGCACATTTTTATTTTTTTCATTGGAGGCTTAGTACAGGATTTACTGTAATTACTAGAAGGACATTTTAAGATGTGTGTTAAAGCAATTTATTCCTTTAAGAATAAATTGTATTATTTATGCAATTCAGCTGTTTCGTCGTCTATTTGTTCACATTCGGAACCCTCGGTTTTCATTGTCTAAAGTCCAGTCTGATTACTTCATCCGGTAACGAACATTTGCAGACAGACACATTTTCTTGGTTTGAAATTGAATCGCTTGTAATCGTAAACCATGTCGGGCAGAGGTCATGGTAGGAAACGCTGGGCGCAGGAGGCATTACCACCCATCGATGGACCCACAGATTCGGGGGAATCGGGTAATAATCGCAATGTAATCGATTTCGAACACATTATTGCTCAGTCTGGCATTGTGCGAGATATTAACACGGCTGGGTGTGGCTCGGTGGGAAACACTTTACCACCATTTGATCACCCTGAACGTCCATCCATTACACAGTCTGTCGTACCAAACACACCTTTCATGCAACAACCCCTAATCGGCAGTCCTGCTATTTCAAACACCGCTGCATTGCAGCAAGTCCGCCTTTCAAACGACGATCTAGCCATCCACGTACCAATTCAAATTTAACAACAAATAATTCGTGGAGAGTATATTAACTTGGCAATCCTTCTAAAAGGAGGAATTGAGCTGAATGCCCTTTGCTCAGGGGGTTATCTGATCATCAATTCAGAAGGCAAATTAGAAACCAAACAGTCTGAGTGCAAAGACAAGATCATGTCCATTGAAAAGTGGACCGATGCCTTTTTAATTTTTTCATCCATCTACTTGAAGGCTCATCCTGATAAAACATCGGAGTTACTTCACTATGCGTACACAATCCGTGAATGTGCAGTCCGCCAAGGCGGTTCAGCATGGAGGACGTACGACGAACAGTTCCGTCTCCGCCAAGCTCAGACCCCGGCGTCTTGGGGCTGCATCAACAATGACCTGTGGTGGCGCTGCATCTCGTTGAGGGAAAATGCCGCTCACACATCAAATGCAAACCCGAGATACACTTGTAATGATTATAACAAAGGCAGATGCTCCTGGCCAAATTGTAAGTTTGCCCACCACTGCTCCAGTTGTGGTGCGTCACACGCAGAGATGAACTGCCCCATCCACTCACAAGCCCAAAGACAAGCTTTTGGAGCACAATCATGGAAAACCCGGCCACCACATTTCAGCTCAACCCAAGGACGTCCTAACAACTCCTTTCGAGGCCGTGGCAGAGGCTTCGCCAGTCGACCAAACAGACATTAAAACTGTTTCCACTTCTAATAACCTTTACTCACTAGCACACTCTCCTATAAATATTGAGGTCCTCAAAAAACTTTGTAACAACTATAATCAATCTGAATCAGAGTTCTTAATTGACGGCTTTAAGAATGGGTTCTCATTACATTACACGGGTCCTAGGACGGGGCGTGACTCAAAAAACCTCAAATCAGCAATTGAACAACCCATACTGTTGCTGGATAAGATTAATCATGAGATCTCGGCGGGTCGGGTAGCTGGCCCATTTACGCATAAGCCATTTAAAAACCTAATTGTAAGCCCCCTTGGCCTGGTTCCAAAATCAACTCCAGGTAAATTCAGACTCATTCACCATTTGTCATTTCCGGAGGGAAGATCGATAAACGATTTCATTGATCCAATCTTTACTTCAGTTCATTACACCGAGTTTGATGCAGCGGTGGACACGATCCAGCAGTTTGGCCAGAATTGTTACCTATTTAAAATGGATTTAGAATCAGCATTTCGCTTGATACCCATCAGTCCTACAGATTTTCATTTGTTGGGCTTCTCAGTTAATAATCTGTTCTACTTTGATAAAGCTTTAGTTTTTGGCGCTTCTATTAGCTGTGCTATATTTGAACGTTTTGCTAAATTCCTAAAGTTTTGCATAAAACAAAATTTCACCTCAGGGGATCTAATACAATACCTAGATGATTTTCTAGGGGCGAACACATCATATACCTCTTGCTTAGAAAACATGGCCACTTTCCGGTCGGTAACATCAAACTTGGGCGTTCCAGTCGCTGAGGAAAAGACCGATGGCCCCACCACTATCCTGACATTCTTGGGTTTGATCCTGGACACCAACAAAATGGAAATACGCATCCCCAAACCTAAACTACAACAAGTTAGAGAGAAAATAGAAGCCCTCGTGTCAAAACAAAAGGCAACCCTTAAAGAAATACAGTCTCTTATTGGCTCTTTGAACTTTTGTTGCCGTGCCATCCCATTAGGAAGGCCTTTTTGTCGACGCTTGATCGACAAAACCTGCGGGCTAACAAAACCCCATCACCATTGCAGATTAACAAAAGAAATACGCAAAGATTTAATGATGTGGCTCCAGTTTTTCAAATACCACAATGGCATTTCTGTTTTTCACGACCGGTTTTGGATCTCAAATGAGGAATCCCAACTTTACTCAGACAGTGCAGGTGCCATAGGCCTGGGCTTTGGTGCCTTCTTTCATGGGAGATGGTGCCAAGGGGCCTGGCCGCCAGCCTGGCTGGAAGAGGGCCTACTCCTGGACATTACAGTTTTAGAATTGTTTCCCATTGTGGTTGCTATGTTTGTATGGGGTGATGATCTCTGTAATAAGAAAATTAGATTTAATTGTGATAACATTGCTGTTGTCCACATTCTGAACAAACTTTCAGCCAAGTCAGAACCTGTGATGACACTGGTACGCATATTAACCATGAGATGCCTACAAAAGAATATCCTCATTAAGGCCTCACATGTTCCAGGTGCTAGCAATGACATTTGCGATGCACTTTCTCGTTTTCAGATGACACGGTTCAGGGCTCTGGCGCCAGAAGCAGCAGACATACCGGACAACGTTCCCAGTTTTCTTTGGGATATCTTCACCAAAGAGCAGCAGTACTTACAGTGGCAGGCACTTCCGTGAACACTCGGGCAACATACATCACTAGTTTAAAGGCTTTTGATCAGTTCAGAACAACATATAATTTCCCCTTGATCTGGCCAGTAACAGACAAGGTCGTCATTTTGTTCATTACCTTTTGCTTTGAATCCGGTCTTGCACCTAGCACGATAAGTACATATATTGCTGGTGTAAACTACTTACAAAAAATAAAAGGCGGCCAGTGCCTATTCGATATGTTTATTGTTAAGAAAACGCTGGAGGGCTGTCATAGGTCCAGAAATAAAGTCCCCGACCCAAGGGATCCCATTACAAGGCCTATCTTAAAGGCTATTTGCCAAGCAGCCCCCAACGCATGTTATAACATTTATGAGTCAACTCTGTTTCAAGCTCTGTTCAGCGTGGCATACTTTGGGTTATTCCGAGTGAGCGAATTAGTGGCGACTAACCCATTGTCACCAAACTCTGGAATACAGTATCCAGCAATAAAGGTCGACACAAGTGCCCGGAAGCTTATTATCACCCTTAATGTTTTTAAAACTAATCAACATGGCTTGCCCATACAGGTCAAAATTCCATGTGAACCTTCCCCACCTTGCCCGCTAGAAGCAATTCAACGTTTTTTGGCACGTCGCCCTGCAGTGTCGGGTCCTTTCTTTTGTCATGCAGATGGAAAAGCTGTGACAAGGTACCAATTCAATGCTGTACTTCAGAAGTGCCTTTACTTAACAGAGTTTTCCAGCTCACATTTCAGAACACATAGTTTCCGCATTGGCAGGGCAACAGACTTAGCAACACAGGGTGTCACAACAGAGGCCATTATGGAATTGGGCCGCTGGAAGTCTACTGCCTACAAATCTTACATCCGTTAGAAAATAACACACCCATATATTCGTTTGTGATAATTTGTGTACCATTATGGTTTATTCCTTTTAGATGTGTGGGTAATAGGCGATTCCATTCCATACTGGGCCTCCCAACTCTATTTGACGGGAAATGTACCAAGGCTCGAACAGCAAGTTGCTTGGCATTGTTGCAGGGGAGCAGGCTGGGGGGATTTGCGCAAGGAAATTGAAATGGCAGTGTTATTTAACAACACCCCTAAGGTTGCTGTCATCCATCTGGGTGGAAATGACATCAAGGTTCCCCTTAAGGACCTCTTAGACATCATGCGTGCTGAAATCCGCTACCTCCGGGATGCCTGGCCTGAGACAATCCTCATATGGACCGACATCCTGAACCGGGGTAGCTGGGATCTACAGGACATGCGCAAGATGAGGAGAGTCAATCGCTTCGGTCGTGTGGAGGTGTCGTCCACAGGCAAGTCGGACTACTGGCGGCCGGACATCTCCGCCGACGAGCAGGGTTTTTTCCGCCCGGATGGTGTGCACCTAAATACTCTGGGGCTCCATTTTTATCTTGATGGTCTCATTGAAGTTGTAAAGAGAAATCTGTTGCAAGGAATGTAAATTTCTGGGGAAATTGCTTTCACCAATTTTGTGGCGGAAAATATACATTGGCCGAGAGTCAGTCGGGCTGGGTACAGTAATATACTTTCACTGAGCTGTTAATGTATACTAGTACTCACATTGGGACCTGTGCACCCTCTTACAATCGGTCGTTTATCACGGTGGTTTGAGGGAACCACAGTTGGGCAAAAAACATCAAGGGTTTCACTATAGGCTTCATTTTTCATTGGGCTTGTCTCACCGGCTCCTCTGTGTCGCCAATCAACAGGGAGTTACGGTTAGGCAGTTGGGCAGAAAATAATAAACTATAATGTAATTATATATATAATTCTGTGGGTTATATTGCATATGAGTCGGTGTTAATGCACGACACATGTTGTGTCTCAACTTTGCTACACTGACTGTTGTCCGTCACCCCAATTGCGTGGGGCGAGTTGCATTGCGTCATTCTGGTGGCCCGGGACTCGCCCACAGTACTTGGCGACCCGGATTTTGCGTGTTGCATTGCGTGTTGCGTTGCGTTTTCTTGGGTTGTTGCGTTACCCACTATTAACAGTTGCTAGCCAAATTGATATATATGCATTTTATTAAGAGGGAACTCTTGTTGCTCAGCCCGGCTTACTCTCGGCCATGGAGACCTCCCGACCTCTGACTATAGTCGAGTCCTTAAGACATAATCATATAGTCAGTAACGTAACACGGCCTTTTCATCCCACATATTACACACTATTAACATGTTCTTAAATCTTTGTATGTTGTTGTTGTTGTACCAGCTTTGGATGGCCAAAACAAATGAATAAACTCGTGTAAAGGTTCTAAGTCTTTATTTCTGAATTCTCTTTAAATAAAGCAATTTATTCCTTTAAGAATAAATTGTATTATTTATGCAATTCAGCTGTTTCGTCGTCTATTTGTTCACATTCGGAACCCTCGGTTTTCATTGTCTAAAGTCCAGTCTGATTACTTCATCCGGTAACGAACATTTGCAGACAGACACATTTTCTTGGTTTGAAATTCCCGCCCAGCCCACCCAGCTTGCTCCTATTGTGCCTCGTATTTAATAAACTTACTTTGATCTGCCTGTGTTATCTTGTATTTGCTTAAGACATACAAATGCAGACATATACAAATAAGACAATTTTAATGTTCATGATGAACAATCCTTGTGACTTCCTGTTGCATTTTTTGTAGTTTTATGTTATACTGTTCCGGCATACGTTAACACAACTCCTCGCATACTGAAACTTATTATGCAATTTAGGGTTGGTTTATGTCAATTGTATGTTAACACCATAAACTGATTACTGCTCTAGTTTTGTTGTTACAGAACCCAGACATACCGCTTGGAATACTGGTCTGTTCCAAGCAGCGGTGACGTACCGAGGCTTCATAACAAGTTCCACCTCACCCAACGAGCGAAAAGGTCCTCCATATGTGTGGCCAAACCATACCAAGAACGTCTACTCTGCTACAACATTGTTACCAGTCTACCTGTCAAGCAGCCTTTGCAAGGGCTTTCAACACGGTCCTGTTCATGCCTCGGTGTTCGATGAATAGAATAACAGTCATCATCCGCGTTCTTAACCTTATACAGCCTTCACATATTTCGAACATTCTCTATATCGAGGAAACGCTCTTGGCCTTATGGGACCAGACATTCCACTGTGTTTGAACTATTACAAAAAACTTGTTGGATTTGTGGTGGACTTTTGTTACAATTTGTTATTTACTCTAAACCAGTTAATTCCAATGTCGGGTTCTTCCAGTACTTGCCTCGCCTAAAAGTGTTAATAACCTAAACGTTCGTAATCTTGATGAACTGCGAAACATTCATTATTTTCACATGGCATATGCCAAATGTTCCTAATCTTGATGAACTGCGAAGCATTCATTACTTTACATTGTATTTTCTAAGTGTGATTCGTGACAATTTGTTATTCACTCTAAACCAGTTAATTCCTATGTCAGGTTCTTCCGGTACTTGCCTCACTTAAAAGTGTTAATAACTTAAACGTTCGTAATCTTGAGGAACTGCGAAGCATTCATTACTTTTAAATTGTATTTCTTAAGTGTGTTTATTTGTACGCGTCTCAACAATTTATGGCTTACTTGTCGTGTTTTGTTTTTTGGGGAGGGAAAATTTACATTGGCCGAGAGTCAGTCGGGCTGGGTACAGTAATATACTTTCACTGAGCTGTTAATGTATACTAGTACTCACATTGGGACCTGTGCACCCTCTTACAATTCGGTCGTTTATCACGGTGGTTTGAGGGAACCACAGTTGGGCAAAAAACATCAAGGGTTTCACTATAGGCTTCATTTTTCATTGGGCTTGTCTCACCGGCTCCTCTGTGTCGCCAATCAACAGGGAGTTACGGTTAGGCAGTTGGGCAGAAAATAATAAACTATAATGTAATTATATATATAATTCTGTGGGTTATATTGCATATGAGTCGGTGTTAATGCACGACACATGTTGTGTCTCAACTTTGCTACACTGACTGTTGTCCGTCACCCCAATTGCGTGGGGCGAGTTGCATTGCGTCATTCTGGTGGCCCGGGACTCGCCCACAGTACTTGGCGACCCGGATTTTGCGTGTTGCATTGCGTGTTGCGTTGCGTTTTCTTGGGTTGTTGCGTTACCCACTATTAACAGTTGCTAGCCAAATTGATATATATGCATTTTATTAAGAGGGAACTCTTGTTGCTCAGCCCGGCTTACTCTCGGCCATGGAGACCTCCCGACCTCTGACTATAGTCGAGTCCTTAAGACATAATCATATAGTCAGTAACGTAACACGGCCTTTTCATCCCACATATTACACACTATTAACATGTTCTTAAATCTTTGTATGTTGTTGTTGTTGTACCAGCTTTGGATGGCCAAAACAAATGAATAAACTCGTGTAAAGGTTCTAAGTCTTTATTTCTGAATTCTCTTTAAATAATGCGCTTTTAAATAAAACAGACGCTTATTGTGAATATTGTCATTTATTTTTATTTTGTACCATGCGCATGCTGCTTTAATTCGCCAATGTGCACCTTCATATTACGTTCGGGTCCGAGGCGCTAAAGGTCGTATCCAATTAAAGTTTCAGTGGCAGCTCATTCATGCCCCTAACTTCTTAACTGTAGGCATTGCATTAATTAGTCAATAAAAAATAATCGCCGGCTTGCAAATATATGCCCCTGATGAAAGCCAATAATAGGTGTCATTAACACCTGATTGTAGGTATACCTCTATAAAGATCCATTTTACCGAAACCTCCACAATATTTACTATATAAATACAATTTACCGAACTTGATATTTACCGAAACCCATAGTTCCTGTCGATACTATACCGTAACCTTAAACATGGTGTAGTAAATGTACTGTAACACTATCTGTAAGACGCCGTAACATTTTAATTAATCAAAATTTATCTCGTTACACTTACATACAGTTAATTTTGAGACAGATCTTGATAAGATTGATTCAATATTCTTTCTTTCTTACGTTTGTTTGCATTTTCTTCTGTTTAACGTCAGACTTTGAATTATATTCAAGGATTTTATGAGTTGTCTATACAGGTCTGTATAACTTCCATTTTATTGATAAGATAGGAATAAATTACATGGCAGGCTATGAAAAAGGAACACAATATCCGTATCTAAATAAACGTTGGCTTACACATACAAAAACTATTTAAGATAACCGTTATTTACCATTTATTTTAACAAATTCCCGTATCGTCAACAAACTGTGGAAAGACGCCGTAACCGTTGTAGTTATGACGCTGTATCGCGCTGTCGTACAGACGCACCTCTCATTGTAACGTAGTTCAGCGGGAGTGAAATAAGATATTGCAATTTTCATCTTTAGAATTAGATTCTTTAATCTGATGCATTTTCTGAAAAAGAATTGCTTTTTTAATTAAAAATTTATATTAGTATTTTAGGCCACATAGACTTCTTAAGCAATGGCAAGTGAAGACCCAAACGACAACCGTTCACAGAGGCTTCCAAAGGATATGAAAGGGCTCTTGAAGTTTTGTGCACAGACTGCTGACACAGAGAAGAAGGAAGATGTAGTCTTCCAACCAATGGATCCAGAGGTATATACACATATTTTATAGATCTGTATGTCATTAAGATGACATATCTTTGAAAAATTATGTTTAAACTATTTAAAATTCCCTTTAATGTTATTATAATAATGGTATTGTAATGTTGCTTAAAAATATTAAACAAGGGTGAGGACACATTCTATCAAAAGCTTGATTTTATTATTAGCTTCAACATTTTAAGAAACACATCTACCAGTGTTATTATTATGTAGGATTTTTATTTGAGAAAGAAACAGACACTGTAATAATAATGGTTGCTAATATTTTTACAGCGCAAGGCGTGGCTGCACGAAGCCCTCAATTCAATGAGCGTGAGCCATGTAGAGGAGATGAGAAAGAGCATCTCTATCATCCAGGACAACGACAGTGATGCTGATGACAAGATAGAGGCTCTAGAGTCTCTCATAAACTGGTGTGATAGCATCGATTTTGCAATGGGTGAGTTATGTATTCTGAAAGTATTCGAATGTGTTGAGTGTTTCAAAAGTATCTGCTTGAGTTGATCTTCTCAGAAGTTAACCTGTTGATTTCAAATACATTGATGTAAAAAGTTATTGTTTCAACAAATTCAAAATTGTCTTTCTTTAGATCAGAAATCTTTTGTTAACATAATATATTGACTCACAAAACTGTCATGTAAACAACTTTAACTTTGCAGATTTTCATAAGATTGGAGGGTTCACCATATTCCTCTTGTGTCTGGAGCATGTTGAGCCAGAGTTGCGCTGGCAGTGCCTGAACCTCATAGCGACCCTAACGCAGAACAACCCGTACTGCCAGGCTGCCGTGCTGCAGGCTGGACTCTTACCCACTCTCCTAGCCATGTTGGACACTGACACCGATCCCACTGTAAGGACCAAGGCTCTCTATGCAATCTCTTGTAAGTAAACTGTTGCGTATACCTTTTGTGTTATGGTTTATCACACCATGGCAATGGTTTATCACACTTTTGTGGAGCGTGCTATATCCACCATGGATAGATTTTTTAACTCTTCTCAGAAGTTGTAAAAATAGTAAATACAGTGGACTCTCTGTAAACCGGACGGTCTGGGGACCGGCCTGATCGTCCGGTTTTCAGAGAGTTCCGGTTTACCAAGAGTAGGAATATTGCCGAAATATACATTGTATGCATTTTGTACAAAGCCATATAAGAATGAAACAAACCATTTGCATGTACCATGACGAATTATGACACAAATACGATTGTTGTGGACAAACAATTCATTATTCAAGTCATAACACATTTCACAAAACATACAAACACACAAAAGCAGCTTCATATTTTCAAGACATTCATAATCTCACCAAGTCTTGTCAAAACCTACATATGCACTAATTTCACGATTTCTTGAAAAAGTCCTAGATCAATCTCTTTTAGACTTGAGAAAACTTGTAGATTTTAGATTAATAATACTGAAGTGGTTAAAATTATGAAAAAGCAATGAATGAATTTGCAGACAGATGGATGGATATTTAACGGTCATATTTCTCAAAGTTTTATCTGACAAACAAACAAACAACCATTTAAGCGTTTTAAACATGGCTATAAGATCTTTAAAAACTACCCGAGAAGATCAGAAGAAAGTGATCGTCGCAACGGCATGCATTAATTTTGTAATTAAATTGTTAATCATTGGCTTAATAAAACGATCACGTCAATCACTTTTTTGCTGTTACCGCACGTCTATAATATACATTCACAGTTTGTTTTACATTACTTAAACGGACTTCAATAGCGCGGTAATGACTTGACACCTTTATGGTATTTTAATCCTTTTATCGATAATTTCGCGAGCGGAATGTGTGATATTGAACGCGCTGTGCTGACTTGATATTGTAATTTACACACCTCGGGCATCTTGAGAATTTGGACCGTCCGGTGTACTCAATATATTTTACGTTGGAAATGACAAGATTCAAGGAGATATCCGTTCAGTTTCCAGTGTTGAGAGAGTTCGGTTTATTCAACATTTTTTAACAAAGAAATAGAAGGGGATTGGCATGACGGTTCGGAATTGGGAGATTTCCGGTATTCGTAGAATCTGGTATTCACAGAGTCTACTGTAATAGAACAATAGAACAAGGTTTCAAGATCAAAGGTCCAGTCACATTTCAAGATCCAAACTGTTCCTCAAAAATACTTTATTGACTTCTATTTCTTTGTGCTAATGCACTCTAGCAGGTGTTTGTCCTCCAAATTTAGTCAAAACAACACAATGACGTGAATGTTTTTCCAATCCAAAAGACTCCAGTCACATTTCCTAAAATAAAAAATAAAAACACTTGTCCCTGTTGCAGGCTTGACACGTGACAGCCAGGATGCTCTGGACCAGTTCATCTCCCAGGACGGCTTCTCTGTGGTGATGAGGGCCATGCAGGCTGACGTGGAGAAACTGAAGATCAAGTCTGCCTTCATGCTCAGCTCCATATTTACAGACAACAACACCTGTAAAGGTGGGTATAGATGGTAGAATAACAGATGTAAAGGTGGGTACAGATATAGAATAACGGGCGTAAAGGTGGGTACAGGCTTTATGGGTACCAATAATGACAGATGTAAAGGAGGGCTTGAAATGTACCCATAATGACAGATGTAAAGGTATGCTTTATTATCCCCCGCCATAGGCAGAGGGATATTGTTTTGGCCTTGTCCGTCCGTCCGTCTTTCCGTCCGGCACTTTTATGTCCGGAGCCATATCTTGGAAGTGCTTTGGCAGATTTCATTGAAATTTGGTATGAGGATGATGCACGCCAAATGGCATTTTACAACATCGAATAATAACGGAGTTATGGCCCATTGTTTTTTTTTTAATGCTTTTTTTGTATCCGGGGCCATATCTTGTGTCCAGAAGTATAAGGGCGGGGGATATCAATTCAATGAATTTGCTTGTTTGTACCAGTATTAACCAATTTTGACAGATGTAAAGGTGGGTTTAATAGGTGTCAATAATAAAAGATGTGCAAACGTGGGCTTGATATTAACCAATAGAGACATTTTTAAAGATGGGCTTGATATGAACCTTTACTTTGGTTGCAGTGTTGACAAGATAATTATTTGATGTTGAATGTTAAAAAATATTCAACAATTATACATCTATCATAATATTATATGCCATAACATACTTTCACATGTTCAAGTGTCCCTCACTTTAGATTTTTAAACTACTCAACCACTGCCTAACTGGTGCAACCTACCCATGCAAAACATTACCAGCTATTTGTTATGTCGACAACAGCAGTTACATCTGCAAGATAATCGGGTTTTGCATTTTTGGAAAACAAACATGACCTCTATTATGATTGAATATTTGTGATTGCTCAATAGAGAATTTTGAAAATTTGTTTCTAGAGGATATCTGTATCAATATATTACACATCAACATCTTGAATTGAAATTTGGGGTAAAAACTGTATTATTCATGGTTAATTATGGTATATACATAAATGTATATTAGCCGTGCTCTGTGGAAAGGGGTTTAATGTCCGCAAAGTGTCATCCGAGATTAGCCTGTGCGGTCTGCACAAGCTAATCAGGGACGACACTTTCCACTTTTCTGATATCTTTCTTTTCACGAGTCTCTTCTTAGCAAAAATCCAGTTTAGGGGGAAAGTGTTGTCTCTGATCAGCCTGTGAAGAGAGTCTGTGATACCTTGTTCTGGGTTTTTACACCCATGCATTAAACCCCTTTTTTACAGAGCATGGCCCATACATTTTTAATGGCACATGTATGTTTTAGATATTCTGTGTGACATGGGTATGATTGACCAGTTGGTGGGCCACCTGTCTGAAGAACATTCTCTGTTCCATGAGCACGTACTCTCTGCCATTCTCACAGTCATACGTAATCACCCACGCAGTCTTCGCGAGTGCCAGAAGGCTGAACTCAATCTTGTCACTCTTCTAGAACAGAAACTACGCGACCTAAAGGGCATTGAAGAGTTTCAGGTGAGTTTCAAGTATCTGCAATGCCATGATATTATTAACAAAATTACAGCCCTTATTTCAACAAGACTATTGCCAAGCAATATATGTCTCCTACCAGCTCCACCATTGTCACATTGTTTTTTTATATATTTGTTGCCATAGCAACTAAAATTTTTGACGTAGGAAGAAAATGAAATGACGTGCATAATGTCCATATTGCCATCTATCCATGTTTCAAGTTTCATAAAAAAAATATATAGAACTTTTAAAGTTATCGCAGGATCCAGAAAAGTGTGCAGAACCCACCAATTTCAGCAGTATTTCTAGTCTATTTGTTGCCAAAGCAACCAGAATTCTTGACGTAGGAACAAAATGAAATGACGTGCATAATCTCCATATTGCCATCTGTCCATGTTTTAAGTTTCATGAAAAAATATGAAGAACTTTTAAAGTTATCGCAGGATCCAGAAAAGTGTGGCGGACGGACTCACAGACACACAGAGCACAAACCGTAAGTCCCCACCAGTGAAACCGGTAGGGGACACAAAAAGATAAAAAGCTAGTTTGCTTTATTTCAATTCCTATGTACTGCACCATTATTCACTGTCTGTGATACTTTGGCATCATAACTCCTTATCATCGTTGACAAGCTGAGAAATTTATTTCTTAATAGTTGATGTTTTGTGACATCAAGTTATGGCCTCAGGTAACATGACACATTGAATGTTTTCTGTTTCAGGAAGAGTATCAATATGTTCAGGAGTTACTTCCCTTGGTGAAGTGTGATAACAGTGTGGAGTCTGATGTAGCTAGATAGCACACCAAAGACAGGAGGAATGACTGGCATGAAAATATCTTGTGTGGTTTCTTGGCATGTAGTGTTGAATTACTGCTATTAAGATGCCCTCGCTCTGTAGCTCTGATGGCTTGTGTGTCATAACATGTGATTATATCTTCAAACTTATAACAAGATGTGTTTGTGAAACACAATGTCCCCCTATTTGATATTTGACCTTGTAGGATGACCTTGACCTTGACCCTTCATCACTCGAAATGTGCAGCTCCTTGAGATACACACACATTTCAAATATAAAATTGCTAGCTTCAATATTGCAAAAGTGACATTACATGCGCAATTTTGACCCATATATTTGACCTTGAAGGATTACCTTGACCTTTCACCACTCAAAATGTGCAGCTCCATGAGATACACATGCATGCCAAATATCAAGTTGCTATCTTCTATCGCAAAAGTATTCATAAAATAAGCGATTTGGGCCACATATATTTGACCTCTGACCTTGAAGGATGACCTTGACCTTTCACAACTCAAAATGTGCAGCTTCATGAGATACACATGCATGCCAAATATGAAGTTGCTATCTTCAATATAGCAAAAGTTATTGCAAAATGTTAAAGTTGGCGCAAACAGACAGACACACAGACCAACCAACCAACCAACAGACAGGGAAAAAACAATATGTCCCCCACTACTATAGTGGGGGACATAAAAAGAGAGCAATTTGTTGAGGATATTTATGTTCTACCAATAGAGTATGTATTTGAAAGCAGAACATCTCATCAGTGCCTTGCTGATGTCTGTAGCTGGACAGCATTGACTGGCACTGTATATGATTGTGACCAATCAGCATATAAATAAAAACATATTTTGCTGTTATATTGCATACAGGATGTTCAATGAGTGGCTTTAATTGAGCTGTTGTATTCATTTTTAGCTCGACTTTTCGAAGAAAAATGAGAGCTATACTACTTGCCCCAGCGTAGGCGTTAAAGTTTTTTATAAAGTCGAATAACTTAAACACTATCAAAGATCATTAACTCAAACTTAGAATACTTCTTTATGGCAACAAGACAATTATGTAGATCAAGGTGCATAACTCTGTCAGCATTATTTTTAGAGTTAAGCCCCTTTTTATACTTAGAAAATTCAAAGTTTTGTGTTTAGGTCCACTTTATTCCTAAAGTATCAAATCTTTTGCTTTCATGCTTGCAACACTTACTAACTATCATAAGGGGACTGTGCAGGCAAAGTCATGTCACTCTGACTGGCATTTTGACAGAATTATGGCCCCTTTTATACTTGGAAAATCAAAATTTGCTTACGTTTTGTGTTTTGGTCCATTTTACTCCTTAAGTATCAAAGCTATTGCTTTCAGACTTGGAACACTGGCTAACTATCATAATGGGACTGTAAGGGACAAGTTTCATAACTTTGGTTGGCATTTTGACAGAATTGTGGCCCTTTTTTGACTTAGTAACTTACACAATTTTATTAAATTTTGTGTTAAGATGCACTTCACTTCTAAAGTATCAAGGCTTTTCAAACTTCAAATACTTTCTTACTATCAGGAGGGTACTGTACCTGGCAATTTAAGCAAAATTATTTATTTTACCTTGAGATTCAAGGTCATTCAAAGGTCAAATAAATGAATTTTTCTTAAATTGCCACAATTTCTTTATTTAGGATCAGATTTGATGCATACTTTGACAAAATAACACTTGCCTGACATACCACAATAGACTCCACCCAAACCACCCCCCCCCCCCCAAAAAAAAAAACATGTACAAAAGTACAAATATACGTCCCAAATTTTTAGTGTGTCGTTCAAGTTATTTAAAAACAAGAAACCGTCAGAGACGGGTGATGCTCCCCAAGGTTTTTTTTTGTTACAATATTGCACTATAAAATTCAGATAAAAGGAAAAGTCTTGAGGGGCATAACTTCGGACAAAAAAAATGATGGATGGTTTAGCAACTTAAAACTTTCAAAGGGCCATAACTCTGTGAAAAATCATCTGACTAGAACCCGCTGATAATATGCACATGTCCTCTTGGTAGTGAAGCTTCCCATTAAGTTTCATTGAATTCCGGTCAATAGTTGCTGAGAAGTAGCCCGGACAAGAATTGCACTATACGTTCAGTTAATGGAAAATTTCAAAGGGCCATAACTCTGTGAAAAATCATCCGACCAGAACCGGCTGATAATATGCACATCTCCTGTTGGTAGTGAAGCTTCCCATAAAGTTAAATTAAATTCCGGTCATTAATTGCTGAGAAATAGCCCAGACAAAAATTGTGGACGGACGGACACACACATGGACGACAAAAAATTTGGGGGGAGCATAAAAATGGGCTTAACAAGCCTGATAACAAAAAATGCTTAAAAAAATTCAACTGTACAGAGCTAAGAATATGACGTTCCACATCTAAAAAGAACATATGTTTCAGTAATGGATGAAGTGGAATCCTTTCTATGAAATTGTCAGACCTCTGCAACATCTAAATGTTTGTAATTATCATAACATTAGTTCATGTAAAGACTTGTTGTATCTATCAATAGCTTCTTTCACAAAAAATTACAACAAGTTTGATGATTTCTGATATTTATACGGCACATATATATAACCATAATAGCAATAGAAACATACCAAATATAAAAGGGTACAATAAATGGAATGTCTCAGAAAAATAAATGCAAATTTCTGTTAGTAGAAATAATAGCTTCAGAAGGCAATCAGTGATACAAGGCTTCTACAAATACAATTCTAATATAGAGCTAGAAAGGAAAATCTGTTGGGAGTGCAAGTTGCAGTAAGAAACAAAAATTGTGAACAGACAGAGCAGAAACTTCATGTCTCTCTTGAGGGTCATACAAATGCTATCAAACTTGAATATAATCGGCAGAAACAATTGGATTTCTGTAATAATTATTGAGAATAATATGCAAAGACAATGTTCTTTGATTACTGTTATATACATAAAATAAGTCAATATAAAAAAAATAAATCTAATTAAAAGATACAAATTTTAAGTATTTACATGTTAGCTTTTACGCGTTTATATGTATTTAAATAAAACATTTTAGTGATTAATTCTGTATGACGTGACACATGCTATCAATTATAGATATGAAAATAAAACATTTGACAAACTAATTTCGTATTATGTAATTCACATACTATTTCTTTACAGATGTAACATGCATCATGTGAAACATGCTTTGGTTTTACAGATACCAGTTGCGATGAAACACAGGTCATGTTATATATTGTTAAACATAGCAAGTCTTTTGCATTATTATTTTTTAACCATTTACAGAGAACTGGAATTGTTCACCATTTGAGGTTAGATACCAGAAAATAGTTGTGTCCGTCAAAAATAGGCAATTTATCAAAGTATGCCCTTAAGCAATTTTTCACAAATGATTGGTTTAAATGCAAACCATGTTTTTTGATCCTGGATATTTGGTTGCCCTTTTTGTTGCAAATGCATTCCAAGTTTTTTAACAATAATTTCATTCAAGAATACACCATACTAAAGAAAATTCTTTATTAATAAGAAAAGAAAGACGCTGACAAACCTAATGATTTTAAAACAAATAAGACCAGTGATATATAAACTTAAAAGAAACAACAACATTACATTAACATAAAATAATCACTCTTGACCATAGTCTAGTCAAACAAACCAAAACAACACAAAGGAAAAGGCAGAACTTATTAATTAAATATATTTTTCCACAGAAAACTAGACAAACCGGAGATTCTTTTAACACATTCATTAAACATTTTGTGAGCAGGTAAATGAAAACACTCAGAAGACACTCATGGTGTTAGGCATAAAACATCTGTGAGAAAAAAAAACAAGCACAAAAAGATAACAAGTAATATGATAACAATACAAAAACTAGAAATGTGTCACTGACACTGCATGATGCCAGAAAAACACATTTGGACACAGAAACATACATAATATATTCTATTGTAAACAAAATGACAAAGAGACGTTCTTGAATTGAAAAATGTAATCAAATTTAAAAGTAAAGTCACTGATAAGCCTGTGTAAACTGCATTGGCGAATGTGGGACAATATATTATGCACATGCATGAAGCCTGGTTTTCCACCTCAAATGTGGCAGACTCCAAACGACATTTTCAATATTTTTAGCTCGCCTGAGCACAACGTGCTCATGGTGAGCTTTTCTGAATGCCTTTTGTCCGTTGTGCGGTGTCAACATTTGCCTTGTGAACACGCCAGAGGCCACATTTATTGTCTGATCTTCATGAAATTTAGTCGAGGTATCAATGGGACAAATGTTCTGACCGAGTTGGAAACTGGGTCATGCTGGGTCAAAAACTAGGTCACTAGGTCAAAAAAAAGTAAAACCTTGTGAACACTGTAGAAGTCACATTTGATGCCCAATCTTCATGTAACTTTGTCAAAATGTTTGTCTAAATGATATGTTGGTTGAGTTCAAAAATGGTTCCGGTCCCTTGAAAAACATGGCCGCCAGGGGGCGGGGCAGTATTGTAACATTGTGAATACTTTTTGTCACATTTTTAGTTCAATCTGAATGACACTTGCTGATCTTCACACATGGTAACAATCTTTATGAGCATAATATTTTTTGCTCATGGTGAACTTTTGTGATCACCTTTTGTCAATTGTCTGTCTTCCGTTGTGAGGCCACATTTATTGTTGGATCTTCATGAAACTTTGTCAGAAGATTTGTCCCAATAATATCTTGGACGAGTTCAAAAATGGTTCCAGTCTGTTGAAAAACATTTCCGCCATGGGGCCATTTGTTGTTCATTCTTCATGAAACTTGGTTAGAACATTTGTTCTATTGATATCTTGGGCTGCAAAGAACAGGTCATTTCTTTTTATCTCAGGTGAGCGACTTTCGGCCTTTCAGGCCCTCTTGTTTGATTTGTCTAACTACCCAGCAGATATTCTGCTGAACGTTGCCATGACACTGAACCATACAAGACAATGAACAAATTTGATAACAATGTCATACGGCAACAATACATTTTACTATTTGCATTTCACTCACTATACAGTTGCTTGAACAAAATTTCAAATTAAATCATATTATATTATATAAACATATACTCAAATATTGCATGCACGTATGAAAAATGTAAAAATCGTCACTAACTAGTTGTAATACATAAAATACAACATTCATTATCCTTAAATATACATGAATACGTATAACACTCAAGCATTTTTCTATGAAGTAAAAAATGAAACTTACTGGGTTTAACTGTTATGTCTTTACATGACCGTCTTAAAGGCCAATGTTCACTTATTTAACGGTTGCTAGTTTCAATAAAGACGGTGCTTCCTTCGTCATTTTAACTGTTATGATCAATGCTTCACAGACTTCATTAGAAGGATATTTATGTTGACATGTAAGATTATTGGTAATGAGCTATTAAAACAAAAGATTTCCAGCTAGTTCCCCCACAGGATATTATGAAGTGAAAACAAAATATATAATGTGGGTTCAGACAACGAGTTATCTCTTAAATGATCAAACCAATGACATTACAACTGCCCATTAGAAGTACACTGTATGCTGGCAAATAATTGGCAAACAAAAGAGCTGCTGGATGAAACTACAGTGCCAAGGAAGGAAGTGTTTAAGGCTCTTAGTATCTTAAACCTGGATAAATCACCTGGTCCAGATAATGTCCACCCCAAAGTTCTGATTGAGGCCAAAAAAATTTTACCAATTTTTAAAAATGGTAATAAGAACATACCAGCAAATTATTGTCCAGCGAGTCTGGCTTCAATTGCAAATTATGTGAAAAGTTAATCAGAGACAAAGAAATGAAATACTAGTACATGAATGAAAGCCGCCTGTTTAATGATGCACAATAAGGATTTAGAGCAAGACGTTCTGTGTTGTACAACTACTTGAAATATTCGATGAGTGGACACTACAGTAGCATTAGACGAGAGGATTCCTGTAATATGTGATTTACTTAGACTTTGCTAAGGCCTTCAATTCCGATTCTGATGATTATCTGCTTCACAAATTAAGTAAGTTGGGAATACAAGGAGCTCTATTTATCTGGATTAAGGACTTTTTGTCACACAGTACCCAGTTTGTATGTATTGGTTCTGCTTATTGGTTCGGAGTACCACAGGGTAGTGTTCTTGGACAGGTTCTCTTCCTTTGCTACATCAATGAATTACTAGAGGCCGTTACTTGGCTATTTAAGATTTTCGCAGATGACACCAAGATATACTCGAAAGAATCAACAATTGAACATTACAAGAAGTTACAGCAAGATTTAGATAATCTTTGTGTGTGGCGTGAGGATGGAGAGCTGGCTTTTAATGCAAAGAAAGGTAAAGTTCTACATATAGGCAAAAAAATTGATTTCACCTACTCCATGAAAGTCAAGGATGGTAATTATAGTCAAGTGGAAGCTGTCTCACAGGAGAAAATTTGGGGTGATGTTTGACCAATATCTAAATTTCTACACAGGAATTACAGGGAATTATAGAGGTCATTTGAATACAAGGATATGCACGTTTTTACCACTTTACAAGTCATTGATAAGACCAATTTTGCAGTATGGCTTGTGTGTGTGGTTGCCTTATTTGAAGACAGACGGAAATTGAAGATCTCCAGAGAAGGGCTACCAAACTAGTACATGGACAAAGATTGAGGAAACTAGGCCTGGTCACCTTGGAATACAGATGCAATAGAGCAGATATGATCCAGATCTACAAGGCAGTGCATGAATATGAAGACCTTCAGTGGAATAAATTATTTGTTCTGAGCCCTTATGATCTAAAATGACATTATTTGAAGTTTAAACCAGCAAAGTGTAATACTTATGTAAGATTTAATTCATTCAGCCAAAGATCTTTCAAATACTGGAATAGCCGTAGTGAAAATACAATGTCTGCAAAATCTATCAAACATTTAAAATCTTTGTTGAACTTGGCAAACTGGAATGGAAAGAAATTTAAACCAAGTTGTTGAATGGAAATCATAATATTATTACATAAGTTTTTACCTAAGTTATTGAGAAAAGAGACAATTAACTAAAATTTTCACAAGAGCGGTCACGATAACCCATGCTTATAAGACGACCTAGACATCAAGGTAAAGAATTTAATAGTACTGTACAAGATAATCTGAACCAGAACAAAAAAACCATTGAACACCTTATAGATGACTTGAGCAGCTAAAACACATCTTACACCATGACATACCAACAAATAACATTAAAAAGCTCAAGCAAAATACATATACATGTCGCAATATAACGCCTTGCTCACTGTGACTATTTTTCATAGTAAGGCCTCTTGAAGATGATATAATGTTTCTTTGTAATACAAGTGTGCATGACATTATTTAAGTCAAAAAGTAAAAAATTGTTACCACAGATGTCTGTTGAAACTTTTATATATTACATTTAAATTCTAAAACCTTATATTAAAAAATGAGATAATGTTTAACACACATATAACATTATTTTTGGTAATTTGAAAATTGTTCACACTTAATGTCAGGATTATTTTAATGACCCACGGAATAAAAGCAGCCATTAAAATAATATGACATTTTACATTTGATTTAAAACTCCAGTAAGTAATGTTTATTTTAATCTTTGTACTACAAAAATACAGGTGTTGTGCTGCCTTTACATCACATGTTCAATGAGCACCATTACACATATTCCTTTTTGCCACAACCATTATTATGATATTGTCCAAGATGATCACACTGGCTACAGATCAGAGCATGAATTGTGTCCACTTGGAAACATGTCTCAAACAAATGGGCCTCGTTCTGAGAAAACTTTGCAAAATGCATGTGCGTAAAGTGTCGTCTCAGATTAGCCTGTGCAATCCCCACAGGCTAATCAGGGACAACACTTTCAGCTTTTATGATATTTTTCATTTAAATGAAGTCTCCTCTAAGCACAAATCCAATTTAGGCGGAATGTGTCGTACCTGATCAGCCTGTGCGGACTGCACAGGCTAATCTGGGACAATTCTTTATGCACATGCATTAAGCCCAGTTTTCTCAGAACGCGACTCATATGGGCAAAGCTCTGGGAAAACTGGGCTTTATGCATAAAGTATCTTCAAACAGTAGCCTGTGCAGTCTGCATTGTCTTATCAGACACGTTGCATTTTTGTGGATTTCTTGTACAGAGGAAGCCTCAAAGAAAATCCTGCAGGCAGTAAGTGTAATCCCAAATTCCTGCATAGGCAGTAAGTGTCATCTCAAATTTGCTAATGCGAACTACGGAGACTTTACAGGCAAATCTGGGACAACACTTCATGTACATGCATTTAACCGCTTTTTCACAGAGCACGGCCGATATGCTTTTGTTTGTAGGGTTTTCAAAAATTAAATTGAATTAAAGACCTTTCTTACAAGATTAAAGTTTTAAAGGCTTCCAATACAAAATACTACCTTACAAATTTCAAAGATCAGAAATGGCAAGATTTATTCCTTAATACAAATAACTCAGCGAAAAAAGTGATAGATTTTGCAATAATGCCAAACAAGGTACATGATGTTAATAAAAACATGTTAAACAAATATTGTTCCTAGAAAACCTGTCATCACAAAAAGACCAATTTTAGACAGGTACCGGGCAAAGCTTATATCTGTAACGGTATTTTTTTTTTTTTTTTGGAAATAACTACTTATGGGTCGACAAATTTCATGTTCATCCCAAACAAAGTTTTCTTTAATAACACACAAAAAAGACCAGATCTTCTTTCAGAAGCACTAGTGCACTATTGTGATAAAAAAACTGCAATACATAAAAAATATGAAAAGTATCAAAAAGCTTTACTTAATTATATATATACTTTATCTTGGAAAAAAACAACACAACAACAATAATAAAGAACAAAAATAAAACATCAAATTAGTATCAACTCAACTGTCACTGTCATGCCTAAAATACCCCCTGCATGGGCACAGGCCAAAAAATGAAAGCATCCTACCTATAAAATTCAATCTTAATACAATGTATCTCATTATAGTTAATTTTTGCGTTGAGAAAATTGCAGTATAAACATTAACGATGGCAATAACTGCAAATGAAAGCTGGAGTTATTGTTCTTACACACTTCCCTTTCCATAATTAAGACCTACCCACATGTGATATGTTAATGTGATACATCCAATACTCCAATAGTCTGCAAGACGTGCTTAATTCCCAATTAATGAAGCTATTTGGTACTTGCATCTCCGGTATGAGATTTCCCTACCAAAAAAGTTTCATATTGATACCTCTTTTAGATTTCAATGTGCTCCGGAGAACATAAAATTTTACAAATTAATGCCTGCAATATTGAATTTTGTACCTCAAAAAATGAAGAATTACTCCAGAAAAGTTTTGTCTGCACACAGACATGCCTCAAAGCTTTTTAATGTTTTTATGTTGAAAAGTGTAGAACGCTTCCAGACAAACGTTCATAGCCATCGAAATATACCCCCCTTTTCTACATAACAGAGGCTATAATTACAGATTTTATTATTTGAATCTGCTTACTAGTCATCATTTTTTATTTTATCTCTTGAACAACAATATGCCCTTGAGTAAAAATAACTGAATATTATGAATTTATATAAATTTGAAACCTAGCTCTATAATTGTTGATTATCATCATCATGGTAATCATCAACTTCTGCGGGGTCACGGCTAAAGGGGCGTCTGAGGGGCTGTTTGCTACGGCGCAGGGCTATACACGTTAGTATAATACCCAGGACAGCACCCACAAGGAACAGCGCTATACCAATGCCAGCCATCATTCCTGAAGAAACAGATGTAAATTGTAGAGATAATTACTATGTTTTTAAATACAACAAATGCAAGAAAAAACAGAATATTGCTCAAGGCGCATGAGTATCAGATTTGTTGGTTGCACTATGTTGATCAGATGTCATAAAGGCAAGGTCAGTAAACACAACCTTTAGGACAGGCATACATGTATGCTAGTAGTAACTTACAACTGCCCTAACTGCTTTAAGTTTGGTGAGATAGAGGATAGCTATGGGACTTAATCAGTTACTTGTTCTACAAAATTTTAAATTGTGTCTTGTTCTGTGAAAATTTGGCAAAATGCATGTGCGTAAAGTGTCGTCCCAGATTAGCCTGTGCAGTCCGCACATCTAATTAGGGAAAACACTTTCCACTTTAATGGTATTTTTTGTTTAAAGGAAGTCTCTTCTTACCGAAAATCTAGTTTAAGAGGAAAGTGTCGTCCCTGATTAGCCTGTGCGGACTGCTCAGGCTAATATCGGACGACACTTTACACCCATGCATTTCATAGGATGACATCCCTTCTCAAAATAAAATACACTTTTTAACAAAATACGCTTTAAAAAGTGTATTTTTTCTGCATTTTTACCGAAAAGTGTATTTTTTCTGCATTTTTTTCACAATTAAGTGCACTAAAGTGCATTTTTTCTGTATTTTCATTATCTTTTAGTGTATTTTACTGTACTTTAAGTGTATCTTCTGTAGACAAAGTGCATCTTTTTATGCAATAAGTGCATTTTTTCAATGAAGTGCATTTTTTGTGCATATTAGTGTATCTTCTGATTTGCAAAAAAAAAAATTCTTTCTGTACAAGTGTAGTTTTAGTGCATCTTCATAAAAAAGAGCAACACTATAGCAAATAACTGAAGTTAAAGGACAGAGATATAGTGTTTAATAGGAGAATTGTACTGTACTGTTCTTTTTTATCTTCACATAATGTTTATGGTCTTTTATTTAATGCTTTCCGGTGGTTTATAGAGAAATATCAGTGAATTAAAACTGATAATTTCACTGTTTCAAACAGTGAAAATTATCAGTGAGAATTATCGATAATTTTCATTGTTTACTGTGAAATGACGTCATTTTTTTTACGAAATGACGTCATTATACCAGCAAAATTCGTTAGTTAAACTCTTGAACATTGTATATAAACTGTGAAAAATGCATTAAATAAAAAGAAAATTTGTTGGATTCGGTGGATTATCGACTTTAATTCACTCGTGATCATAGAAAACATATATTTTCACTCGTGGCTGCGCCACTCGTGAAAATATTATTTTCTATGATCACTCGTGAATTAAAATCGATAATCCACCGGATCCAACAAATATCCTCTATATTATTACAATTTGTCTGCTCATAAAATATGTGAATCAGTAGAGCAGCTTTTAAAGGGAAAAGTACAACTAAATCAGGCTGTGGGTAAATAATTAAAAATATTGAAAGTGTCAAAAAAATTATGTGGTCTTGCCAGTATCAATTATATCTTCACAACATAAAAAACAAGTATTTGAACTTTCTTACACTGATATTTAACCCCAATTCAATTAATGTCTACCACATTGACTATTAACATACATTTTAAAAGACAATTTAAATAACATTTATAATATTATATTTATTTCCTAACACCATTCAGTATGTTATATTGAAATATTCACAATTAAATATAATATGCTAAGTGTGCTGTGTATTATTCAATAAATATCAGATAAGATCAGGATCAGATAAGAGATCAATTAGCATCATAAACACTAATCCCTATCAGTGCTCCATCTAGCCAAAACAAAGGGGTGTTTATAGAATTTTGATTGGTTCTGGGACCATCTATTTGAAAACAAACCACTTTTGATTGGTTGGAGCACAGCAAGTTATTTGGAGCACAGGCAGTTATTTTTGTAAACAATTTGGTTTCAGCAACTTAAATTGAGCTAAATTTTTAGGTATAATTCAGCAACATTAATTCTAGTGTCAAATGTCTTGAAATTCTTTCAGCACATGAACTATTGTGTGATGAAAACAATGTGTATTTACTACAATGTGTTAATCAACAATAAGTTTGTTGAAAAGAAGATTCAAAGTGGGTGGTTAAAGTGATCAACAACTGCCGTTTTTGTTTTTTTGGAATGCTGAAGAACAGCTGTAACAGGTTTGTATTTTCATTTCTGCATCTCTTTTTAATTAAATTAATTATGATCATTATCATATTTATGTATTGTCACTGGGAAATGTAACTGGATGAGTAAATGTAATGCAATTTTAAGGAAAAAAACACCATTTGAATTATTATGGCTGTATTTTATGGTTATTGTCATCTTAAAATTTATTTATACCTATTTCTTGTCATTGAACAGATTTCTTTCCCCCATATTTAATCAGAACTTTAATATTTTATATTTGAAGGTTAAACCCCAAGGTGAAATTTACATTGATCGGAAGATCAATTGGACAGAATGTGCATCATCGCCTGCCAAAAAAGGGAGCAAAAAGGGGACTACCTGATGTATGGACATGTATACCAGGCCAACTTGAGGGGAACAGGAGTGGGAAACCGTGCCCTGTAGCTTGTCCTTGACCAAGAAAAGATGGATTTGTTGAGAGGTAAAACTATATAATAAAGGTTATTGCAATTCAAAGAAGTCACACTTCCGACCAGTCCACACAGCCAAAGGAGACCACATATATTAGTACATTTATTAACAGTATTTTCTATCAAACGTAATTTCTTTAAATTATTTATGAAAAGCGTTAAGTCACATGTGATCACGAGATTAAAATTGCAAAAATAAACAAACAAAAACAACAAGCCAACAAACTTGTTTTGATTTAAATTTATGATATTTATAGCAACTGTTGAACAAGATTACCATAACAGCAATATTTAACACTTACATTATAAAATATCTTTCAGGACCTGATCTCATATGAGATCATGCACGAGAAGCGCCTCGCAGACCATGACAGTAGTATTCAGACCTGATCAGCTGGTGAAGTGCTCTATAAAGGGTTGTTTATGAATGCATTCTTTGTAAGGAACAGTGTATAACAACAAATATAGTGACAGGGGCTAAGCTGCTAAATATTGTCAGCATGTATGCAGTGATTTTCTTTGGAAATTCAAAACAACCTGTACGTACTGGCTCTCAGAAGGGCATGTTTTAGCGCAATAATGAACAAAAAAAGTAAGATCTTAAAAATAAGGTATAGATTTATATAAATTTCATGAATACTGTTCATTTATCATTATATTAGGATCCAGAATATGATTGAATTAAATGTACTGCTTTTGTCCATATTAAAAAGGAATTAATGTAATATATAAAAATCTAGTAAATGATAGGGAAAACATTTCAGCTTAAGGAGGGGAAATCTTTAATATTTTTGAAGTGGAAACCACCTGTATTTGGCTGTTAATCAGTTACCAATAATCAGGGGGGAGAAAAATCACTGGTATGAGCTTGATATTTTCAATTGTTAATTCCAGATAGGCAATAGCCCATTTGAATCCTCTCTTTTATGTAACATTTGTTTTTGTTTTTTAAGGTTTAACATTCTAATAAAAGTGTGTATTTATCTATTGAATTGTACTTTTTGTTTTTTATGTATGTGTTTACACTAACCTTTCATTTAAAGAATGAATGCTGACTTCAAAATGCTGGGAATTTTTTTTAAATTTGGTTAATTTTTAAGCATATTAATTTGAAGTGATGAAAAGTACACTTGAGCGTATAATGCGCTTAAAAAATTCACTTCCAACACTTCAAAAAGTGTATCATTTGTATGACTGAAAATGCACTCCAGTGTATTAATGCGCTTAAAAATTCACTTTTAATATTGTAAGGTGTATTATTTGTATGACCGGGAATGCACTCAAGTGTATTAATGCGCTTAAAAAAATTCACTTTCAATTTTGTAAGGTGTATTATTTGTATCAGTGGAAATGCACTCAAGTGTATTAATGCGCTTACAAAAATTCACTTTGAATACTCAATGAAGTGTATTATTTGTATGACTGGAAATGCACTCAAGTGTATTAATGCGCTTAAATAATTTGCTTTTAATTCTGTAATGTGTATTATTTGAATGACTGGAAATGCACTCAAGTGTATTAATGCGCTTTAAAAAATTTACTTTGACCATGAAGTGTATTATTTGTATGTCTTAAAATACACTCAAGTGTATAAATGCACTTAAAAATAAACTTAAGCGCACTTATTATCATAATAAACGCACTTAAGTGTATTATTTCGTGGAAAAAAAATACACTTAAATGTATAAACACACTAGTAAAAAGTGTTTTTTTTTAACAGATTAAAATGCACTTGTTAAGCAAAAAATACGGTGCCAATAACATGCGCATTAAATGCGCATTTAATGTGCATTTAATGCGCATTAAATGCGCATTTAGTGCACTTTTTCGAGAAGGGATATGCCCCCAATAAACGCTTTGATAGAAGTTATGAGCATTTTTCAAAACTTAAACGCATTTTTCGAAACCTAAATGCGGACCCTAAGTTCAAGGTCAAAGGGGTCAAAATTTGTGTGCGTATGGAAAGGCCTTGTCCATATACAAATGCATACCAAATATGAATGTTACATCTGAAGCAACATAGAAGTTATTAGCATGTTTCGAAACCTAAACGCAAAGTGTGACGGACAGACGGATGGACAGACGGACAGTGCGATCACTATATGCCCTCCTTTGGGGGCATAAAAATGTTAAACTATATTGCCCATGTTGATTACCTGCATAGTTTTTTTCCTCATTCTTCACAGCATCAGGGGACTGCAGCAAGAAGTGCAGGATCCAGCCCCACATCTTGGTGTCAAACCCGCTCACATCCTCACCCAGATCAGTGTAGGTCAGATCATCCCCCGAAAACACCACAGCCCCTTAACACAGTGGGAGAGCACACTGTCTTACAATGTACATATACTGGACATATATTGCATACAGCTGACTTATATGGAAAGTATCAATAGTTCGTGTTGATACATAGTAAATTGAGAGAACAGTCCCCAACATAAAGTAAACAATTAAGACATGATGTAGTATCTGAAAATGCCTTAGACAAAGGTCACATAACTCTAAATCCAAAACCACCACAAGTACGACAATAACATACTTTTAAAAGTTTAACCAACATTTCCAATAAGTTTCATGCAGATACACAGATAACTGACAGACTAATTCATGACATACAAATCTGCAGTGTGAAAACCAATCAACCAACCAATGACAAACATTGTATCAGTGTCCTTGACCTTAAGCTAATTGGCACCAAAATTCCCAAGAAAGATGTAAGTGCCATACTAGTGACACGGGCAAGATTTACACACAGGCTGGACAGAATGTAAGCACAACGTAAAGAACTTAATTTTTACAAATATCTCAAGTTATTGAAATACATTTGCTAAAATCTATAGTGCATAAAAGACAGTTTGTCTTGCAGTTTGTGCCGATATCTTAAGGTATAAAAATAATTCCGTGAATACTTCTGAAATCGGTGACAAAATTTCACGTTGTGTGAATGATAACTGTGTACAGTTTTCTGCACAAGAACACATGCTCATTAAATAAAGTAATTCTGATGTATTTTACATTGCCATAAGCAGCATTAAAGTTAAAAAGTGGAACCCAAAAGTCACATAATCCTGCACATCCGAGTCTAATTCTGATAATTTGGCAACATTGACCTGGCAAATTTGAATTTAATAGTGATTGTGTAAAATTTACATTGGAGTTTCATACTAGTGACTGGGAAATATTAACATTTGAATTTCGTACTGGTGACTGGTACATATTTACATTTGAATTTCATAATGGTGACTGGTCAACATTTACATTTGAATTTCATACTGGGGACTAGTCAATATTTACATTTGAATTTCATACTGGTGACTGGTCAAAATTTGCATTTGAATTTCGTACTGGTGACTGGTCAAAATTTATAATTGAATTTCATACTATTCAATGGTTAATATTTACATTCTACATAGCTTCAAGTTTCTTACTATTTACTAGTGCTCGTTGACAAGAATTGGCTTCTAGTCATCCGTGTATTTTTTTATCAAACGGCACCCAGGTATCTAATATAGGCTATTTTGGCTGACTCTCGCAATTAATTAATTTAGTTTTTTTTAGACATTTAGCTCTACTTACGTTTATGGAGTGTTTTTATACAAATTCCCTCACATATGAATTTGTTTGTTAAAGAAGTAAAATTGTTTCCTAGGGCAACTTTATGCTGATTTTGAGGGTGACTGGAATTGGCTTGAAGTCATCCCCGGGTGACTAGATTCAGCATCATGTCACCCCCGGGTGACTTCAGTTGGCTTCATGTCAACCAGGGGTGACTAGCGTCAGTTTTAAGTCACCCTAGGGTGACAAGAATTGGCTTCTAGTCGACCCCCGGTGACTTGTGGCCGATTTCAGGTTGACAATGACCAATTGAGCTTGACTGGTTGATATTTACCTTTCAGTTTCATGCTGACAGCCAACTGATATTTGAAGAACAAGCTGGCAATGTCCTCATACCAGGCCATGTAGTAAGTGGTGTTTGACTTCTGCAACAAGGAGCAAGGTCAAACAAGGAAAGCAACAAATATAAAAGTTTCTTCCATAAATGACAATAATTTTAAATCTTGCAGAAAGATCTAACTTAACCCAATGACCAGGGTTTTACGGGACGCGATATTCTGCGTCAAATACGCATAAAATGCCAGTAAGGAAACGTCATGTTTGTTAATTTGCGTCCCATGGGATGCACAATCATTTTGATTTATTGGTTCTCGTAATATCAACAAGAAACTATGAAAGACAACTGCAGTACATAATTTTCTAGAAGGATGTACGAGTTGTCTCGCTTGTCAATTTATGGACCAATCGTGTTATCGCGCACATGCTGTTCTAGGTGCAAAGTCCCGAATTAAGATTGCATTGCGTAAATGTGAGCTATTTGTGTTGCTATGAAAGAAAATCTTACTGAGGTTACTATAGCTTCTTATCTGGCAAGCAAGATTATACTATAAAAATAAATACAATTTTTAATTTAATAGGTGTTTTTTAAATCTCGGCTATTGTTTACGTAAATAATTGATTACTATACTTTTAACTAATTGACTTTGACACAGCCAGCATATTTAGCATACATTCGCTGCTTGTAACTCAAATGGAATGCATTTAAATATTCTCTTTTTCATCTACAAACATGTCAAATTAAGGTGACCTACGAGCATTCTTTCAAACGAGTTTAAAAGATGCCGAATCAGCCAAACAAGTGCAAGGTTCCTGTGGGACTGAAAAAATGCTCACAGCAAAAACAAGCAAACAATACTTGCCATGAGGCAAGAATAAAGGACCATGCACGTGTGAATGACAGGGTGCTATACTACTATTATATCACTAACGCTAAGTTATATTGGGACTCCAATTTTTATTTGACAGGACCCTTAAAAATTATTAACTATAGTCCTAGGGACCCCTAAAATTTGACATGAATGTAAAACCCTGCCCAATGACCACTTGTTGGATACTCCATATCTTATGATGCACATACAGTGTAAGCAGATTTGTTTATTTTTTATCCCACACATAAATAAACTATGTACCCAAAACAAGGTATAACACATATCATCATCACAGACTAAAAAAATGACACTGCTTAAAAACATTGACTCTTTCACAAAGAAAGCTTCGGTACTAGCATTTACTTAAAGATTTCACAGTAGGTAAAAGCCTGTATTCTGGAATTTAACATACACTTTAATGGCAAGTTGATGCCAAAAAGATAACACATATATATAATTATTTCATTAAATAACACGTCTTGAAAATAAATTAAAAAAAAATGAATGATGAAGAACAAGTTAATAACTAACATCAGTTGCATTGTACACAAAGTATGGAGCCTGGTCCCCTCTATTGAACAAGCCATCAGAGACAACTATGTCCATCTTGTTTCCTTCAATGGCCCCAAGCCGTATCTTGGTTCGTGACCCCTCAAGGTCACACACTAGGGGGCTGGAAGAGTTCTTGGGGTCAGAGGGCTTCATCTTCAGTCTGCAGACTGGGTGGGTATCCTAGCAACAGGAGGATACTGGTTGACATAGTACGAACAGATGATGTGCAATTATCTCAATATCAAATAAATGAAAACTCAAGTGATTAAAAATGTCTGTTTGAAATAGATGATTATATGTTTGATAGTTTTCAAAATAGTTCAAGGTTAAAAAATAACTTATTACAAATAAATAAATCAAAATCTTAAAGAAAAGGCATATCATGAATTGCAGCTTCAGGTTTTTAAGGAACAAAGAAGCGCGGACCAAAGAGATGAAGGAAATGTCACAGTATTTACTGAACTGTTGCCAGGCTAAGGGCTATATGAATAAGCATGGCACATTTAATGTAGATTAAATGAGTCGTGTTCTGAGAAAACTGGGCTTAAATCATGTGCGTAAAGTGTCGTCCAGATAAGCCTGTGCAGTCCGCACAGGCTAATCTGGGACGACACTTTGCGCACATGCATTATGCCCAGTTTCCTCAGAACGCGACTCAAATGTCTTAATCATCATCTGGGCTCCACACTTACTGAGGGTGAGAATGATTCACAGGTGTAGTTGTAACCATACCATGGGATGCCCATCAAGATTTTCTCTGCTGGAAATCCATATGCTTCATACTCGGTCAGGCCTGAAATAATATCACAACATTATAAGGCTGACAAAGGATTATGTTGTCTTAATGACAAAAACCACCACCAGCATTCTTAAATTTTAAGGTGCAATACCATTAAATTTCTTTATGTACAACATACATGTTTGTACAGTTATATTACAGAGGACCTCCTGAGTTCAAGACGTATTTAAATAAGAATGTCATTTTTCTACGGTTCACAGATCTGATTGACCCAAGGGCAAGGGTCATGTCTGAGGTGTGCATGAATTTATGAAAAAAATGCATAATTATATGCATAATGCACAAGTAGCAATTATGTAATGGGTGATGGTTATGTCTCTCAATTTGCAATTTTTCAATCAACATTGGTCTTTGAAAATGTATTTGTTATTTCTTTGCCGATGTCTTTGCAAATACATAATACTGAAAATTAAGATTATTAAAAGGACAAAGAACTCTCGACAAATCTTTTAAAAAATAAGTCAGAAATAAAATATGATTGTGAATTACTAAAAACAACCATGGTTATAAATCAGAAAGAAAAACCAGTTTTCCTATTCTTAATGAAGATTGATTGTAATGGTAAGGAAAACTGGCTTTAACCCTTTCCCACTCAGAAGAAAAGCGAAAATGGCTATGTGCAAACAGCATAAAACGGTAACAGCCTGCGGGTCACTGGCAGTCTGTTCAGGTTTTATGCAGTCTTCTGCTCTCAGTATCTAAGGGTTGGAAATGAAGCCTTTAATGCTTGAATCTAGTAGGAAAGGTCTTTAATAATATGTAACATTCTAAGAGTACACAAAAGCGTCAAAATACCTATCTAAGTGGTAAGGCCACGACTTTTATATTTCTTGGTTTACAAAACCGCCGACCCTAATTTTTGGAAAATGGGAAAAAAAAATAAAATCGGAAAATCGTCTTTTTTATATATATATTATTCCCGACCGCACTGAAAAACGAGCGAAACGAGAAAAAAAACGATCCGGTTTGAGTACGGTTGCGAATAAAATCAAGTAAGTACAATCAACGATTGGTTTACATATATTACAGAGATCGGGATATTTTTCAATGTAACACAGTACGACCAGTCCTTTTATGGGCACTTCTCAAAAATTATTTAATTACAGACAATAGGAAAATTAGCGTCAGTAAAATGTCGACCGCATCAAAATTTATTTCCGAGTCTGTGACGCAACTATATTGTTTAACATGTTTATTATATTAAACAAACCCGATATTATAGTAGATAAAAAAGTATTACCTTGCAATTTGATAATTAGTATAAATAATCCAATAAAACACTGCCATTATTTACGATATATGTGTTTAGGAATTTTGTAAACACGTCCGCCATAGTTTATAGGAACTGTACAGAAAGTTTGGAAATCGGAACAAATCGGTATATCTCGGAAATTCATTGATAAATGTATTTGTCGTTTTAATGCTTAGGGCCGAGTAATTTCGGCAAATCGGAACTCAACTTGCGTAAAATACTAGCTCAATTAACCGTTAAACTCCGCCTCCGTTCTCTGCAAAAGATTCGAAGGCGGAGCTATGCACGTGCTATAATTATAATTAAATTGGAGGATTGCAATTGAGAAACAAACGCACGATTGGTTCGGCATGTTGATTGCTAGACAAAGGAAGCCAATTTTGTCGGCGCGAAATTTGTCGCTTTATTGCTTCAGACAGCAAGCGGCTTTCCTTTGATGACGTCAAACTGTCAATTCACACAGACTGCACATTTTCGTAAGACTTTAACTGGCTCCTTGTTTACAATTCCAGTAAAAACACTTGCTAACATTAAACTTTGGATTAAATTATCAAAATAAAGCAAAAGCCAAGTTGACAAATATGATTGTATTAATTCGCGTCAGTTCAAATAAGACGTTTTGCTTTGTAAATCAACGAGTTTTCATGACAACAACAACTTTACCGCGACGACGCGGGGATCGATCTACCTCGATTTTTTTTCATGGACGATGTCATAAGTCCAATAAGAGCAAACACATACTTTGTGTATGAGTAGTTTATCTTATATAAGATTTATGCAACGGGCATCGCATTGCGTAATGGTGCGCATCGAATTACGGAAATGAAGCGCAGTTTTTCGTTTTAATGGGAGAAGAACGCATGTCATTTAATGGAGTGTTTAAAATTGCCTGATGTTACAAAAGGTGCTTTTAGGTGACTCATTTCATTTGAAGATATAGATGTGTTTCATTGCATAATTTGATTTTTCGTCTCTGTGTTAAGGTTATAAAAGATATGATGTCTTTGTTCTGATGTTATTAGTATTAACTTATTTTTCCAATGATGTTTTTTTTTTTTTTTTTTTTTTTCGACCGCCCGATGGACCATTTTCAAAATAATTTTTGTAAACCAATAAAAAAAAAAGTCGTGGCCTAAAGGGTTAATGTGAAAAAACTACAGAGTAAATTAATGTGTCATTAACTAAACAATGTAAAATACTGACCCAAATGCAAAGTACACACATGGAGTATAAATGACCGAATGCCATTATTGTTGCCAGGATTGGAAAAAATACAAACATTACAGAGTTCCCCACAAATGATAATTGTAAAATTGTTCATCCTTAATGTGGAAAGTAAAACAGTTTTTGGATAAAAAAATGTTTTAAAGTTCAACTAAGTACATTTAAGTGTCCGTTATAAAAAGTTTCTCATCCCATTATACAATTATCAACATCTGAAAGACAAAAGGTGAAAATAGAAGCTCGCCCTTTAGTCCTCAGCTGAGCTAAAAAAGTTTATCACCTGGAAAAACAACAACATTTTCCTCACCATAGTATAGTTTGCTGGCCTGCACAGTGGCTTTAGCAATGCAGGAGTCCTCACAGTAGTTGACATAACTCTCTGGGTAGAGCATCATGCCATCGCAGATCTTGCCCAGGTGGGGTGTGATCCCACAAGTGGGCGTCTTCAAACACGGTGGCTCCCAAGGCATCACACAGTAGATCTGCACATATAGGCCATGGGTGAGATAATGTGGGCAGTATTTGGAGCAACTATTAATTTGGACACTACCAAACGTCTGAATTGCAGACAAGTGTTAGGTTGGTGTATTATTACCTGACATGATTCTTAGCTTTTCATTTGTCCTTTTGTATCAAACATTTTGTCTGAATATTTGTCTAATAGGTTTGGCATCTGCAAATTATTTGAATTATCAAATACTAACAATAAGTTTTTAATGTAGTTTGTTATCTTGGGACTTACTTGTTACACTTACAAGTTATTCAGTATATTTACCAAACTTGTGTCATTATGCATTTTGTGTGTTCGTTTTAAGCTATGCTAAGTATTTGAAAAATAAAACACTCTTGTGTTAAATTTGTGTAAATTTTATTGGTTAAACATATGATGCGACAAAAAAACTGGTACTTTTGATAGAACAATTTCTGTTGTAGGCCTCTTACCCTCGATATTAAGCCCATCCTTGAGGGCTTTGAAGGCAGTGTCTGTCACGTTTATAATGTCATCAATATGCTGGTCCGAGTTGCCACACTGTCCCAGCAATCTCAGCAAGTCAACACCCACAAAATCTACAAATTGGTGGTGTGTTCTCTGAAATACATGTAGGCAACACTCTATTAATACTGACAGGAAAATGTGTAGGAGCTTTGCAAGTCAATGAAACAAGAGCACCACATAATGAGCCCCAACGCTCCGCTGCGGGCGCAGTTTTGAATATAATGAAAGCTTGTCAGAATTTTTTTCTTCACAGATCAGTGACCTTGATCTTTGACCTAGTGACCCAAAAATGGGTGTGGCGTGTACAACTCATCAAGGTGCAGCTACATATGAAGTTTCAATGTTGTAGGTGGAAGCACTTTCATTTTAGAACAAATGTTCAAAAGGTTAACAAAATGTTAAGGTTTAAGCATGAAGACGGACGGCGGTCAACACGACACAACGAGCTGGCTATGACAAAGCCTCATGTTTTCTCTGAAAATAGCCGATCTAATAAAATGATGAAATAGTAAAAAAGGTCAACAAAAATCAACTTTGACTGGAGAGGAATGTAAAGTCAATGAAATGAAATGTTGTTACTGATAAAGTGAGCTTCTGTAGAGTCCACAATAATTATTTGAGCCCTAAAAGGCAAGGGGCGAATTTTCTGTTTTGTAAAAACACATAATCTGATGCCCCAATATGGAATTGGACACAGCATTGTAACGATTTGTAGTCAAACTTCTAAATTACGCCACATCCTTAGTGTGGTTGGGTTGAAATTAACCATGTATTGTTATGATAAAATATATTAACCTTGTACAGATGGCAAGGTAGTTTCAGGACAGGTTTAGGACAAGCCTAAATGCACATCCCACATAAATAATAGGGTGTTTGTGCGTGTAAGGTGGGGGGGGGGGGGTCAGGAGAGAACCATGTAGTATTTGTGTATTTTACCAAGGAAAGCAAGTGGTTCACCAGTTAACCTACCTGAACAACAAATCAACCCGAAAAAATATTAGCTTTCGAAAACAACCGGTGTGTAAATGATTGGTTAAAAATTGTTCGAGTTACATTGTTTACAGTAAAGATAGTGTAGTTTTATAGCAAATGAAGTTGCACTCCTTGTTTTTATTATACCATACATAAAAAATATAAATAATAATAATACTATGGGCTAATCCCTCCTGTAATTTTATGTGTTTTTGTAAATAATTACTTTTTTCTTTTCAAATTTGATAAAATGGATTTAATACTGAAATATTTAACAAGAGCTGTCAGAGGACAGCGCATTCGACTATTCGAGTGCTTGACAGTATAACGTAAGCCATCATGGGGTAATTGTTCAAATTATTCAATAAGGTCAAGGTAATAGTTCAGGTATATTTTCCACAACCTATTGAACATTTGTAAAGACATAAAACAAACTAAATAGATTTTATTTCAAGTTTGATAGCAATAGTTTGGGTGGGAAGTTTGGACGGTCCTTCAAAAATAATGTGGGGTGTGGTCATTTATTAGATGATTTTCAAAAATAAAAAAAGGAAAAAAAAAATGGGGGGGGGCAGGGATTCTGGGTTGGGGTGTGGGGTATTGTTTGGATGGAATCCATTGTGGTATTCAGGTAAGTGTTGTTTTGTCAAGTATTAATAAAATCTGATCATAAATAAATAAGTTATGGCAATGTAACTAAAGTAATATGCATATTGTAAATGAATGGAACAAGAGCTGTCAGAGGACAGCGCGCTCGACTATTCGAGTGCTTGACAGTTTTAACGTAAGCCATCATGGAGGGGGGGGGGGGGGGTATAATGTGGGTGTGTGGTCATTTAATAGATGATTTTTCATAAATAAGGAAAAAAATATATATTTTTTTTGAGGGTGGGGGGGGGGGGGCAGATTCTGGGGTGGGGCATGGGGGATGGTTTGGGTGGAGTGCATTGTGGTATGTCAGATAAGTGTTGTTTTGTCAAAGTATGAATCAAATGTGATCATAGATAAAGAAGTTATGGCAATTTAAGCAAAATGTTCAATTATCTAAGTATAAAAGGGGCCATAATTCTGTCAAAATGCTTGATACAGTTGTCTGCTCTTGTTTATAGATTGGGATCATGTTGGTAAAGAAGTATGCAAAATATAAAAGCAATATGTCAAAGGACATAGGAAATAATTGGGGTTGTACGCAAACTTTAACATAGATTTATCAATAATATGCATATGCATAAAAGGGGCAATAATTCTGTCAAAATGCTTGAAACAGTCGTCTGCTCTTGTTTATAGATTGGGGTCATGCTGGTCAAGAAGTATGCAAAATATAAAAGCAATATGTCAAAGGACATAGGAAATATTTGGGGGTAGTACGCAAACTTTAACATTTGCACGCTAACGGGAACGCCGAAGCTGGGGTGAGTAGGATAGCCCCACTATATATATTTCATATATAATAGTCCAGCTAAAAAGGGCCATAATTCTTACAAATTGCTTTGAACAGTTGTCTGCTCTTGTTTATAGATTGGGGTCATGTTGGTAAAGAAGTTTACAAAATATGAAAGCAATATGTCAAGAGACAGTAAAAATATTTGAGGTGGTACGCAAACTTTAACATAGATTTATCAATAATATGCATATTCTAAGTGAAAAAAGGGCCATAATTCTTACAAAATGCTTGATACAGTTGTCTGCTCTTGTTTATAGGTTGGGGTCATGTTGGTAAAGAAGTATGCAAAATATGAAAGCAATATGTTCAGGGACATAGGAAATATTTGGGGTAGTATGCAAACTTTAACATAGATTTATCAATAATATGCATATTCTATGTATAAAAGGGGCCATAATTCTGTCAAAATGCTTGATACAGTTGTCTGCTATTGTTTATAGATTGGGGTCATGTTGGTAAAGAAGTATGCAAAATATAAAAGCAACATGTCAAAGGACATAGGAAATATTTGGGGTAGAACGCAAACTTTAACATTTGCACGCGAACGCTAACGGGAACGCCGACGTGAGTAAGATAGCTCCACTACATATATTTCATATATTATAGTCGAGCTAAAAAACTATTTATCTTCCAATGCAAAGACATTTTGATAGACATCTGCTTACAATAAATAATTCCTTTTTCATACATTGTATATAAGAGAGAGAGGTCAGTTGCTCAGCTGAGCATGGTACTTACGTTCCTGGTGGTGTTAATGAATGTTTGAATGGCCAAGTCACTAGCATTGTACCCTGCAGGAAACTCCACTGAAAAACAGGAAGTAGCCACAGGTGACAGCATGACTCATATCATACACTGAAAATATGTAATTGTATGATGCACACAAGCAGAGAATTTACCTTCACTTCAAATGCAGAACTGATATATCATACATATGTCTTCTTATTACAAAACAATAGTGACTGAGTGACTGCTTAAACTGTATAACCAAAGATTAAGACACAACTCATTTGAAATCTGCACTCTTTTAATGGGACAGGCTGAAAACTGAAACTTGAGTGAGTTGAACATTACATTGTAGTAAAACTATAGTGAAACATGATTTGAACAAACTTGGTAAAGGACCACCATACAATGTTATATGCCATATATTCAACCTCTGCATAATCTGTATACATGTTTAATATAATAAGTTGTTAAAAGAAAAACTTTCTGCATGCATGCACACACTAACAAACAACAGACATTATATTCTAAAAACTCCTAATTAGCTTTGTGATTAGGCGAGCTAAAACATCAAGCAGGTAAGACAGACGACTCTTCAAACATGTGGATACCTGTCATACCCAGCCTTGTTGCACAAAAGAAAACAAACAAATAAAACAGTGTGTTTTCTTCAATCATTTGGACAAAGATGGACGGCCCTTCAGAAGAGATGTGTTAACTTGAAAGTTGATTTTATTTGAGAAGCATCTTTTGATATTTATATATTTATTAAGCACTTGAAACAGAACAAGAGCGCCGCATGACGGAGCAATATACGCCCGATTCGTGTGCCATTGGAGATGATACTACTGACCAAGTTTGGTGAAGATAAGATTTATACAATTTGAATTAGAGTCCGGACAAAGTAAAATGCACTAATTGACCCTTTGACCTAGTTTTTGACCCAGCATGACCCATATTCGGACTTGACCTAGATATCAACTAGATGCAACTACTGACCAAGTTTGGTGAAGATCGGATGAATACAATTTGAATTAGAGTCCGGACAAAGTGGCGCCGTTGAAAATGCACTAATTGACCCTATGACCTAGTTTTTGACCCGGCATGACCCATATTCGAACTTGGCCTATATATCAACTAGATGCAACTGCTGACCAAGTTTGGTGAAGATCGGATGAATACAATTTGAAATAGAGTCCGGACAAAGTGGCCCCTTTGAAAATGCACTTATTGACCCTATGACCTAGTTTTTGACCCGGCATGACCCATATTCGAACTTGGCCTAGATATCAACTAGATGCAACTGCTGACCAAGTTTGGTGAAGATCGGATGAATACAATTTGAATTAGAGTCCGGACAAAGTGATGCCTTCCGCCCGCCGCCGGCCCGCCGCCCGCACGCCCGCCAAGGGGTTTCACATAATACGTCCCGTATTTTATACGGGCGTATAAAAATTAACTAAAACATTAAACAATGCTTTGCTGCTAATGCTTACATAGATAAACTTCATTTGATGTAAAACTTCAAAAAGTTAAATTATGTTAATAAAAGTTAAGACTTAAAGCAACTATAAAATGCACCACCTATTTTTTTACAAAAGTTTACAGCCAAGAAATAGTTTTGCCTTGAACTGACACTACTTACTGTTAAAGCAAATCAGTTAATGTATTACCATAGAAACCATACTGATGATTGTTCCTGTGTGTCTCACACATGACATGGTCACTGTTGTTGTCCCACGGCCCGTGATCCAAGATGTGAGTCAGGGAGTCCCATCGCCAGTTCTTGACCACCTGGTGATCCAGGGAGCTGTTGGATATCACTATCACCTGGAAGAGAAGCAAACAAGGGAAATAACTATGCAGATCACGAAAAGAGTGTTGTGGTTTTTATACTCTACACTTAGCCTTAATGTCCTCTTTCATTACATGAAACTTCGACCTCAAAATGCAGGGCTGGGAAGATGACTGGTGGGGGGTTGGGAGAGGACTGTAGGATGCTGTCATTGCAATTACTAACTGCATTCCTTAGGGTCATGTAAGCTTTTTTTATATAAATTATTATTACCTCAAAAAAACTTCATTTGCATACATGATGAGTAAGGCAGGGAACTGAGGATCACATATTCTCAAATAATATTTAAACTAGTCCATGGGAGCGTTTTGTTTTTTTTTAAAGTTCATTTTGTTGCCACGTTCGCAATCACATCAGCTACAAGCTAATTGACAAATTCATTTTCTTAACCAAATGAACACTGTTGTTGTGTGCATGTTCTGCATGTTTGTTCGCTGATTTGCTTGAACTGTGGGTTTGTGTTGCACTAATTTAACAATTATTTAAAAACATTTGTTTATATTAATTTAATTTTAGTTAAAAACAAGAGATGCGTTTATCAAAAACACAATGCCCCCTTCTGCGCCGCTTAGAAGCCATATATTTGACTTTTGACCTTGAAGGATGAACTTGACCTTTCACCACTCAAAATGTGCAGCTCCATGAGATACACATGCATGCCAAATATCAAGTTGCTATCTTCAATAATGCAAAAGTTATTACCAATGTTAAAGTTTTCGGACAGACAGACAGACTGACTGACAGACGGACGGACTGATGGACAGTTAAAAAACTATATGCCACCCTTCGGGAGCATAAAAATTACAACAGGATGACCAAAGAAACTCAACATTATTGTGATCGACAAGACACAAACGTAATATAAGCAGCCTAACCAAAAATATATTAATGTCACGCGAAGAACATTGTGTAGTTCTTATAACTTTTAACTTAAAAGCTTTTATGCAGGTAAAATTTGATATAAAATAAAGCATTCATTTACGAAATAATTATTTAAATTAATTGTTATTAAACGTTTTTTTTTAAGTGATATTATGGGCATTTTTCAATGCTGAATTGAGCTGAAAAGAAAAGAATTAACAGGTCAAAAGAATTAATTAAAATGTGGTAACTGACCAATTATCTACAACTTATCTTGCTACCAGTTGGTTAAAATTTTGTTATTTTTTTCGATATTTTACATGACTCACCCAGTCCTCTAAGCCAAAATGATCCGTAAAACAAAATTGAGTCTTTGTGTCGTATGAACAAATCTGCATGAAAACTGCATTTAGACTCGCATCATACATCAAATCATTTCTTTCGTCAGTTGTCAAAACGAAAGTACGGTTGATATTCAAATGGATTATTTTTCTCTTTCCGGGATATTGTTTTAGTACGTTGATGTTGCATTAACAAATATAAGTGTATATGAAATGAAAACACCAAAAATAAACAACGGTTGCGATAGACACCTATATACTGTTAGATGCCCATAATATCACTTTAAGAAACTGATGTTATCAAAGCTAGCGATCTCAAGTTACTTCCGTTTCTATTGAGTACATTAACCAGAAATTACACATGTTTAACATATACTTAAACATGTCTACTACTTAATGTTTTCCAATTAACCAGTTAATAACTGGTTACGGAAAAAGGTTAACAGTTTATTTTTTTATCCTCTTGCGTCCCTAATTTAAACTAAAAAATGATTCGTTATTATAAGGGAAAACAATATAAAAGTCAAGCAATACTTGACGCTAATATATTAAGCAAATGCTTTACAAGTTGAAAGAAATGATGCCATATATGTGAAACAATTATCCCAAATTAGCCACTCATGTAGGATTGGTGAAGGCCACTGACTAACAATCAGCCACTGACTAACAACCAGCCACTGACTAACATCCAGCACCTCCAGAGACATCTCAAGGCTACTAATAATAGCTGATATTCATTATGTACATTTTAGCTGTATTACATTTTAGTTGAAATGATGAAGATATATATTTGATAATGAACGCCAAAAACATATACATGTAATTGTATGGCATTTTATGGTTTTCATTTCACAAACTGCTCTTTCAATAATGTAACACAACGGTAAATAAAATTGGTGAGCAATTGTGGGATTAAGTTTTAGCAATATTTGTTGAAAGGATTGGTAGTACATGTATTCAGAAAAGTTTTAGGATTAATTTAATCTTTTTCAAATAATTTCTTGTACAAACAGTTTGTAAGATCGGTGTACATCTATAGAAATGTGGGGAAAACTCAATGGTTACCTTAAAAATGCAATAACCCTGGAGTTACTAGCCTGAAATAATGTTGAGGTTGAACTACAGTAAATACATAAATGAAAAATAAAATGAAAGGCCCAAAGTTGCTCACCTGAGATAACAAGATATTATTGGGACTAATCTTCTGACCAAGTTTCATGAAGATCGGAAAATAAATGTGGCCTCTAGAGTGTTAACAAGGTTTTACTATAGCCATATAAGGAAAAATGCCCCACCCCCTGGCAGCCATGTTTTTCAACCAACTGGCATCATTTTTGAACTCGTCTAAGATATTATCGGATGAATCTCCTGACCAAGTTTCATGAAGATCGGACAGTAAATGTGGCCTCTAGAGTGATAACAAGATTTTACTATAGCCATGTAAGGAAAAATGCCCCGCCCCTTGGAAGCCATGTTTTTCAAGCAAACACAATTATTTTCAAACTCATCCAAGATATCATTGAGACCAATCTTCTGACCAAATTTCATGAAGATTGGACAATAAATGTGGCCTCTAGAGTGTCAACAAGGTTTTACTATAGCAATAAATAGCCATATAAGGAAACATGCCCCGCCCCCTGATGACCATGTTTTTAAAGCAACCAAAACCATTTTCGAACTCATCCAAGATATCATTGGGACAAATCTTCTGACCAAGTTTCATAATTATCGGAAAATAAATGTGACCTCTAGAGTGTTAACAAGGTTTTACTATAGCAATAAAAGGAAAAATGCCCCACCCCGTGGTGGCCATGTTTTTCAACCAACGGGCATCATTTTTTAACTCCTCCAAGATATTATTGGGATGAATCTTCTGACTGAGTTTCATAAAGATCGGACTATAAATGTGGCCTCTAGAGTGTTAACAAAATTAAGATTTTACTATAGCCATATATAGACATATAAGGAAAAATGCCCCGCCCCTTAGCAGCCATGTTTTTCAAGCAAACGTAACCAAAAATGAAACCATCCAAGATATCAATAAGACAAATCTTCTGACCAAATTTCATGAAGATTGGACAATAAATGTGGCCTCTAGAGTGTTAACAAGGTTTTACTAAAGCCATATAAGGAAAAATGACCCGCCCCTTGGCGACCATGTTTTTCAACCAACCGGCATCATTTTCGAACTCGTCCAAGATATTAATGGGATGAATCTTCTGACCAAGTTTCATGAAGACTGGACAATAAATGTGGCCTCTAGAGTGTTAACAAGATTTTACTATAGCCATATATAGCCATATAAGGAAAAATGCCCCGCCCCTTGGCAGCCATGTTTTTCAAGCAAAGGTTACCATTTTTAACTCATCCAAGATATCATTGGGACAAATCTTCTAAGCAAGTTTCATGAAGATCGGAAAATAAATGTGGCTAGAGTGTTAACAAGGTTTTACTTTAGCCATATAAGGAAATATAGAGAAAACTACCTCGCCCCCTGGCGGCCATGTTTTTTCACCGATCTGGACCATTTTTGAACTCGTCCGAGATATCAATGAAACCAATGTTTTGACCAAGTTTCATGATGATTGGGCAAAAATTGTGACTTCTAGAGTGTTCACAAGGTTTCTCTATAGCCATATAAGGAATACTGCCATGCCCCCTGGTGGCCATGTTTTTTAACTGACCGGAACCATTTTTGAACTCAACCAACATATCATTTAGACAAACATTTTGACAAAGTTACATGAAGATTGGGCATCAAATGTGACTTCTACAGTGTTCACAAGGATTTTCTTTTTTTTGACCTAGTGACATAGTTTTTTACCCAGCATGACCCAGTTTCGAACTCAGTCGAGGTATCAATGGGACAAATGTACTGACCAAGTTTAATGAAGATCGGTCAATAAATGTGGCCTTTTGAGTGTTCACAAGGCAAAATGTTGACGCCGCACGATGGATGACGGACAAAAGGCGATCACAAAAGCTCACCATGAGCATGTTGTGCTCAGGTGAGCTAAAAATAGTGTGCGTTGGATATGGTACATTAAATTGTAAATACATAAACATACAAACCTGCAGTCAATGGATTGAAATATCTCACGACAACCTCCAGCTTCATCATAATCAGTGGGTTTTTAGGTTTTAAACTTCTCAACATTTCACATACTTTTGTATAATTATATTTTTATGTACGTAATGTAACAGAAAACAACAATTTAATAATATCATTCTTGTTTTCAATGTTTAAAGTATATATTTTTTATATCAGTTTGATTGGTATTTTGAAAAAATCACTGTTTTTTTCCATCCATTTTCAATCCTTTCTTAGTTTTACATTACCCCCCTACCACTATATCCAAACTACTAATAAGCAACCAAGAAAAATTAAAATGGTTCAAGAAGAACTAAAAGATGAAAACCCAGAAACTCAATTTTATTACCAGATTTTAATGTTTGCGAGTCACGCACGCATACATTGTTTTTTAAGTCTTAACAGGCTGGCAAAAAACACACACAGAGTTGAAAAAGAAATAAATCTCTTGCTTTAAAATCACAGGTGCTTAGCGTGTGGCTATGATATTAATTAGTGAAAACATCAATTTGAATGATAAATAAAGTTAATCTAACTTTGGAATATGAGTTGTTTGTGAGTTATGATGGGATAAGCGTAATGAGGGTTATAAAGCAAATTAATAGTTTATTAAAAGACAACCAGCAACCACTTCTCCCTTAAATGGCCTCAAGGTCACATAACCCCAAACCGGAACTCCTGTTTTTAGGGTTACATGCAGTCAGTTTGATACTTAGCACACATTGTTGAGTGCATGCTGCCTAGGATTTGTAAAATACATTGCAAATGGTTGGTTTTGGTATCAACTTATATAATATAGAAGGAAATTAATTGCGCATGCGCATAACCTCAATAATCCCTAATTTCAACTGAGGGAGCAGCCACACATTTCTAATATTTGGACCTATGCTGAGTGCTGTATCATGAACACAGATATATATATAATGTTGAATGTCTGCAGTACATGCATATATAGTGTATGTCAACCTAAAGCTGAAAATATCTCCAACCTAGAGTTACAAAGCCCAAACTATGTATGCATATTTAGCAAAATTGACTTTTAACTAACTGTCCTGATATGTAATCCCATGCTCTATCTGCATATCAGAAAAAGATTTGTTGGTCACACTTACTGGTATGTTTATATCAATTTTATACAAGAGCACCGCCTTGCTGGTGCAGACCGCTCATCTATTTTCTTTTTTAAGGTGAAGGGACTCTCAATTTTAATCACAAAGGAGGGAGGGGTGGAGTGAAGAGGGGTGTATAGTGTGGGGGTGTGGACATTTATTACATTATCTTCCAAAAATGCGGAAAAAATGCAAAAAAATATATTATTTTTTTCGGGGGGTGGAGGGGGGGATGGGGGGGTGGGGGTGGGGGGGGGAGGGGATTCTTGGGTGCGATGGTTGGACGGTATTTCAAAAATAAAAATAAATATTTGTGTTTTTTAACTGTTTCCAAAAAAAATTGAGGGGGGTGGGGTGGGGGGGTATAGTGTGAGGGTGTGGTGGTCATTCGTGAGATGATCTTAAAAATAAAAAAAAATAAAAAATAGAGGGGGGGGGAGGCACGGGGGATGGTTTGGGTGGTGTCTATTGTGGTATGTCAGGTAAGAGTAGTTTTGTCAAAGTATCAATCAAATCTAATCATAAATAAATGATAGCATGAAAGTACTTGAAGTTTGAAAGCAATAGCCTTCATACTTTAGAAGCAAAGTGGATCGAAACACAAAATTTTACCATATATTCAAAGTTTCTAAGTCAAAAAAGGGCCATAATTCCGTAAAAATGACAACCAGAGTTATGCAACTTGTCCTTTTACTGTACCCTTATAATAGTTTGCGAGTGTTCCAAGTATGAAAGCAATATCTATGATACTTTATGGGTAAAGTGGACCAAAACACAAAACTTAACCAAATGTTCAATTTTCTAAGTATAAAGGGCCCATAATTCAGTCCAAATGCCAGTCAGAGTTACATTACTTTGCCTGCACAGTCCCCTTATGATAGTTAATAAGTGTTGCAAGTATGAAAGCAATAGCTTTGATACTTACGTAATAAAATAGACCTAAACACAAAACTTACCGGTAACCAAAATTTTCAATTTTCTAAGTATAAAAAGGGCACATAATTCTGTCAAAATGCACCCCAGAGTTATCTAACTTTGCCTGCCCAGTCCCCTCATGATAGTAAGTAAGTGTACCAAGTTTGAATGCTATAGAATTGATACTTTCTGAGAAAAGTGGACCTTAACGCAAAACTTAACCAAAATTTTCTATTTTCTAAGTATAAAAAGGGCACATAATTCTGTCAAAATGCACGCCAGAGTTATCTAACTTTGCCTGCCCAGTCCTCTCATGATAGTAAGTAAGTGTACCAAGTTTGAATGCAATAGCATTGATACTTTCTGAGAAAAGTGGACCTAAACGCAAAACTTAACCGGACGCCAACGCCGAAGCCGACGCCAAGGTGATTACAATAGCTCTTTTTTTTTCTTCAAAAAATAGATGAGCTAAAAATGGCCATTTTTGAGCGTTATGCAGTCTCACTCGAAAAAAGATTGAATATAAAATAGAGAATTCTCGAAATATCATACTGAAATTGTGCATTTATTGGTCTTGTTTTATTCAGAATTTTATCCTGCAAATGTTGCTTCTTGAATTAAAGAAATCGGTAAAATATTATGGATTTTATAAGCAAAATACCGTCAGTAGAAGTTTTGTTTCAACACTGAAATTCAAACACTAATCTGTTGTTATATGCCAACATTGTGTACAAAATGACATTAATTATAACTTTTATTGACATCTAGAACTCGACTGTATATTATAATAAGTAGTTAAACCATTTCAATCACAATCCTAGCAAAGATATTCGAATGAGAGCTTGTTCTTTGTCAAACTTTCCAGTTCTAAATTTTGTAGTGTCTGTAACCTTTACAAGTTTATATGGCAATAATTTAGTTGTTTCATTATGGAAAAGTATAAATCCTACATTGGCTCATGTGTATCCATGTGATGTCCAAGTTGGCCAAAATTGGTGGTGCTGTATTGTACCATTAAAAAACAGCAACTCAATAAAAAAAGTTACAGACACTACAAAAATGTGTAAAAAAATGAAGGAAAAAAAATCCCTGTTCTATTTCTCATAAATATTTTGTTTTACTCATGAGAAACTTCCATCTTTTATGTTGGAATGTTACATCATACATTGTGCAATAGATTAATGAGCAAAAAAAGGTAAAGCAAGACCTCTTGGGATGAAATATTGTAAGCATTCTTGTGGAATTATTTTATGAACAATTTATTTAGGAACAATATAACCTGATTTTCTTTTTCTTAAATGATTTATCTAAGTATGTCTGTGTTCTTTACGATGATACAACCCTTTAATATGGAGAGAAGACAAGAGCAAACCTCTTGTAATGACTCAGGTATGTATCTACCATTTTGATTATGATACGCTAAAATTCGTAGTGTCTGCAACCACTAACTTCCTTCTGTAAGCTTTAAATCTTTTTTGTTATATGTGAGTAAAATTAAACAAAATTGTATTTTGTATTACATTGCTGATGTCTAAGGTGCATTATTGAGACGTTTTCTGTCTGAAATTTGAAATATTTATCATAATAATGTAAACTAGAAATGGCGCGGCAGAGGCCGACGCGTATCCCCACGCCGAATGTTTGACCTAGGTGTGCCCCAGGGTTGGTAATGGGGCCATGCATAGCTGAGATTGACCATATTGTCATAAGAGAAGTTCAGTATCAATTTGAAGTGAATCGGTGTAGAAAAGAAGAAATTATAGTAATAGGCAATTTTGGGTGGGTGTGGTCTATGTGGGCGGGGCCCCAGGGTTGGTAATGGGGCCATGCATAGTTGAGATTGACCGTATTGTCATAAGAGAGGTTCAGTATCAATTTGAAGTGAATCGGTGTAGAAATGAAGAAATTATAGTAAAAGGCAATTTTGGGTGGGTGTGGTCTATGTGGGCGGGGCGCCCCAGGGTTGATAATGGGGCCATGCATAGTTGAGATTGACTGTATTGTCTTAAGAGAAGTTCAATATCAATTTGAAGTGAATCGGTGTAGAAATGAAGAAATTATAGTAAAGGCAATTTTGGGTGGGTGTGGTCTATGTGGGCGGGGCCCCAGGGTTGGTTATGGGGCCATGCATAGTTGAGATTGACCCTAATGTCATAAGAGAAGTTCAGTATCAATTTGAAGTGAATCCGTGTAGAAATGAAAAAATTATAGTAAATGGAATTTTTTGGTGGGTGTGGCCTATGAGGGCGGGCGCCCCAGGGTTGGGATTGGGGCCATGCATTGTTGAGATTGACCCTAATGTCATAACAAAAGTTCAGTATCAATTTGAAGTGAATCCGTGTAGAAATGAAAAAATTATAGTAAATGGAAATTTTTGGTGGGTGTGGCCTATGTGGGCGGGGCGCCCCAGGGTTGGGAATGGGGCCATGCATGGTTGAGATTGACCGTATTGTCATAAGAGAGGTCCAGTATCAATTTGAAGTGAATCGGTGTAGAAATAAAGAAGTAAATGTAAAATAACCTAAAAAAATGAGTGATAATTTCTGACGCGGCCCCACCCCAACCGCTATAACTTTTGACCCAGGGGTCAGATCAAAATTCCAAATAGTGCAGGGTCGCACATATGCTCATAGCTACCATGTGTGTAAGTTTCATGGTTCTAGTGCTTTTAGTGTAGGAGGAGATAGTGGCCAGGACGGACGGACAGACGGACGGACGGACGGACGGCGGAGATAACCACAATATCCCCACCTTTTTTTCAAAAAGCGTGGGGATAATTAATTGTCTTCATAGTGTAGCTTTCTATAAACTGGCATTTTTTCAATTATCTCCTAGAATATGCAATTGGAAACATAGTTTTTTGCATTAAATATCATGAGAACAGTAAATCCAAACAAAACCATTTGAGAATTTACTGCGATCAGACACAATATCAAACAGTTTGTTTTGATGGTCATATGGTTAAAGACTCTACAATGCCTACACATTTAACTAATTAATGTTCATGCTATCAAAGAGCATATGAAATCATTTTTAAAGCTAAAGTGATGAGTTTTAACCATGTCTGAAGTAACTTCTGTTGTTTACTTTGATCCAAATGGCTGCATTTAATCATTTCCTTTGCTTATGAATGGATCAATGAAGACATGCGCACTGTATGCTTTACACTACATGTATATAAATTTACATTCTTATACTTTAATTAGTAGCAGAAACTTTGAAGAAAGGAAAATGAATTTTGTTTCCGTTCTTGTTTCAGGAAGCAAAGATAAATCAAGCAAAAAAGAAAAGATATAGAGGATATTTGTTGGATTCGGTGGATTATCGATTTTAATTCACAAGTGATCATATAAAATAATATTTTCACGAGTGAAAATATATTTTTTCTATGATCACTAGTGAATTAAAATCGATATTCCACCAAATCCAACAAATTTTCTTTTTTTTTTTTTTTTACAGTTTATATACATTTTTAAAGAGTAAAACAATGACGTCAATTCACAGGAAACAGTGAAAATTATCGATAATTTTCACTGATAATTTTCACTGTTTGAAACAGTGAAATGATCAGTTTTAATTCACTGATATTTCTCTATAAACCACCGGAAAGCATAAAATAAAAAATAAGACTAGGTTTGGCTGCATGAAGGTTAAGCATTGGGAGAACAAACGAAAATATGAGAAGCTAAAATACAACTATGATGCCTTCGTAGCTGCTAGGCTAGAGCAAAAGAATGGAATCAAAGGACATTTTAGTGTTTGCTTTGGAACAGAAATCAGATTGAAATACATTTATTTTGAAAGTTAAGCAAATTTGGCCTGGAAGAGATGACTGTTTACAGGAATCAATAGATGTCATCTTGTTTATAGCGCACAAGATCCAGAGATATTATTGAAAGTTGACTTCGCAAATTCAAATTCAGTGCAAACATTACTTAAAGCTTAAACTTCTCTGTGATTATCTTGATAGCTAGAGTAACAAAGGGTTATAAATACATCACTGATTTGCTGCTTGCAAAATTACATTTTTTTTTACACTGAAATGTTTGGAAAGTTTTCCGCACATTATTTGGTAATGCTTATTGCTGCATAATGAAATTCTAGATTATATTAATTTGAAACTCTATACAGGTTTGCCAATTCATATGAGATGCCAAACTCATAATGTCAGATTAGTCTTCTTTGACTTGTATGTGCCCAGCACTGAGAATTGTCAAGCTACCCGTCTCCTGGACAGCTATTGTTACCCCATGTGTAGTGTCTGCAACCAACTCAGATCATGTACACAAAAAATGTGTTTTAACTAAAATTCTAACAGATCAAAAATCATTTGATATAATGTTCAAGTCACTGTTTTTATGTAAACTTGCTTTTATAGTGCATTTTTTATTGCTTTATGCCATTCTGCAACTGTTTTTGGAATTATATATTTGGTAGTGTCTGTAACCAAACTTATGAGCATGCAATTCTACCTGTTATGAAAACTTATGCTTTTTCAAACCAATTGTTTTGATTTATTTTGTTTTAATATACTTCCTGGTTTCAGACAAATGCCTAATTAGCTATCTTGTGGGTCTATAATAAAAGTTATAGAAAAGTGTCTTGCTTGGTTCTCTTTTGGTCTGATACCTGATTAATTAATGCTTTGATTTTTTTTTGTTAAGATAGTAATCACTTTTGTTTTTTTGCTTTATTTCAACAGTTTATAACCTTTAGTTGATGTTAAAGTGAAAATATCTGAAGATTTGAAGTTCTGCTATGTTTTTCTTGCATGTTATATGACTAGTGTAGTGTCTGTAACTTGTATTATACCATAGGATGAAAATGTTAGATAAAAAAATAATGCATGCATGATCAAATACAATTTAACTTGATTTGAGTAGGGGATACCTTGAGCTTTAAAAATAACACCAAGGAAATGTTGTATCTACAATTTTTTAGGTGAGTGAGACTACTATGAGCACCAATACCGTGTTTTAGCCGTCACTTATGTGGGTCTAAAATTACGTTAAAAAGCTCTTTTCTGATTGGATTTAGTGTCTAAAATTATCCAATCAAGTAAGTTGAGACATTAATCTTTCAGAACATTCAATGCTATGCTGCATTCAAGCTATATAGAAAATAAAAATGGTAAACAAAAAAGTTCAGAATATTTTTATTTGCAGTTGTGTTCCTTACATTTAATTAAATGTCTAAAAGTGTTAAACAACCTTTCATTCAGTAAAAAAGTCAATTTTACTCTTTATTGAAAATAAGTTGTGGCCAAAATAAAAACAGGAAAAGAGGCTATATTCTTTTTAAAATAAATTTAACAACAAGAGATGTGTTTGACAGAAACAGATTGTCCCCTACTGCGCCACTTTGCATTAAAAAAAATTGACCTTTGACCTTGAAGGATGATCTTGACCTTGACCTTTCACCACTTAAAATGTGCAGGTCTATGAGATACATGTACACATGCATGCCAAAAATCAAGTTGCTATCTTCAATATTACAAAAGTTATGAGCAAGGTTAAAGTTTTGGTTAAAGTTTTGGGACACACACACACACAATGACAGACCACAGGTGGAAGTAACGTACCGAGGATAGTATTTTTTATATGTTATTTTTAGGAGCCCAATATATTCAAATAAATATATAAAATCATGTTTAATGAGAAAAAAATTGACAAAGAGCCATATAAAAAAATCCCCACCCTCTGATATTGGAATCATAACAAGGTCATTAACTGTCATAGACCTGTCTTCGCAGGCCGCAAAAAATGACAAAAGTTGCTTTAATCAAAAGCATCCAATGATCCTCCTATGGCAAATTGGACAACCTTTCAAAAAAAGTCCACTTCAAAAAAATCTGTCCAGCCGTTAACTCACAGTCGGTCGATAACCAAGCAATATTTCCAGTCCGTATGTCAATCCGCATATATCTTTGACAGACTTTCAAACAATATTTTTGAATTTTTGCCCCTTAATCGATAGCTCGTGTCCTATTCCTTTAAAACAACGAAGCGTGTCAAATAATGCATGCATATGCAACCACTTTCCCCTAAAAACTAATTCCAAAATGTTATATTTTCTTTGCAACAACTGTTTTAACTCTAAATTTGATTTACTTGAAAACGAAAGTAGCCATCGCTCTTGAACCTGGCTTAGCAGTGAATTACACTGACAGAGCCAGGCACATAAATATCCAATCAACAACAACAACGATGTTTTAATAAATGTAAATAAATGAAAAATACTTATCATTCTGATTGTATTGGAATTAGTTTTTAGGGGTAAGTTGTTGCATATGCATGCATTATTTGACACGCCAGACTTTCTTCTTTTTTGCATTAGACAAATATATTTGTCTTTATTCTTCACAATATCTCAATGCCAACATGGTTTAATTAATTATGCTCATTTGGTCATTGTCAGCTCAGGTACTACTTAAATGTACCCCCAGTACTCTTCAGTGTACTTAAATATACCCGGGGTAAATATACTAAATCGTACCTGGATATTCTTATGCTAAATTGGTCGTTGTGGACTTTTTTTCCAAAATAATTATGGTCATATTTATGTCAAAATTGTGTACAATGACCTCTATATTATCGTAACTCATACTACAAAACGGATGTTAAGGCAGGTTTTTTCCAAGTGAATTCTGTTTTGTATTTCCTATTGCGTTTTACACTATTAGATTTTTGGCAGGAATAAAACTCGGGTACAGTCTAAATTGGTCGGGTGCTAAATTGGCTGGGTACTTGTTAAAGTTGTTGGTAAATTTTCAGTATTCGTAGTACAACAAGTATACTTAAAGGGGCCTTTTCACAGATTTTGGCATTTTTTAACTTATTCATTAAATGCTTTATATCGATAAATGTAAACATTGGACCGTAAAAGCTCCAGTAAAAAATCAAGAATAAAATTTAAAAAAGGAAAAGAACATTGCCCGGAACAGGTTTCTAACCAGTGACCCCTGGAGTCCTGCCAGAGTCCTGAAGTAAAAACGCTCTAGCCTACTGAGCTATTCCGCCTAGTACACGTACTAGACGTATTTTATACCTTATATAAGCAATCTTCGTAGTTTCACAAAATTTAACGACAAAAACAGAACTCTCCAAATTATTCAATCGTTTCGCGTTGCAACGCTTTATAAATTTTAGGTTTTAAAATCGTCAAAAGATGCATATAATGGCTATATTAATTAGACCATGGTAAATGTTCAGTATTACTGTTTCCTCACAATTATCATAACTAAAACGAAAATTTGCGAATCTGAAACAACTTTTTTCAATTTTGTCAATTTACCAAAGCGTGAAAAGATCCCTTAAAGAGTACCGGGGGTACATTTAAGCAAGGCTATACATAACAAGCGTATTTGCGTTATTACACAATTAAAATAACCAAAAACGTAATTTAATTCAAAATAAAGCGTACAGAAACGAAAATAAAAATTTAACAAGACTATTGCCAAGCAATATATTACGGACATTGTCCCCTACCGGCTCCACCATTTTCAGAAATTCACCCATTGTCAGAATTTTTTTATTTCTTGCCATAGCAATCAGAATTTTTGACGTAGGAACAAAATAAAATGACTTGCATAATTTCCATATTGCCATCTAACCATGTTTCAAGTTTCTTGAAAAAATATTCAGAACTTTTAAATTTATCGCAGGATCCAGAAAACCACCATTTTCAGCAGTATTTCTAGTCTATTTGTTGCCATAGCAACCAGAATTCTTGACGTAGAAACAAAACGAAATGACGTGCATAATCTCCATATTGCCATCTATCCATGTTTCAAGTTTCATGAAAAAAAAATATGAAGAACTTTTGAAGTTATCGCAGGATCCAGAAAAGTGTGACAGGCAGACAGACTCACAGAGCACAAACCATAAGTCCCCTCCGGTGAAACCAGTAGGGGACAATAATGTAATTCCCCCAAAAAAAACTTGCGACACGAAACGCAATTCTTACGAACACCTGGGCGTATTTTTTAAACTGGTTATTATCAGTACAAAAATGTTCAGGATATTTTATTTTACATCCTATGAAGAAAATAAGGCAGTCTTTCCAGCGATTATCAATCTTTGGGGTATTATTGTAATTATTTGTAGACTTGTCCGATTTCTACTTTCATTTTCAAGGTATTCAACTCAAAATGACCAGAAAACGGGGTGCATCGGTTTGAAAAGCCATAACTTATCAATTGTGCAGCGAATTTTAAGAACTCGGTCTCATTCAGCGCAAAAATGAATGAGCTTTGATCAGAAATTAAGTAATTTTGTGTTGTTATGTACAGGAGCCTTTTTGAATTCCATTCGTATAAATAATAAAATAACCTTAGTAGATTTTTATTATATTATATATGAGCCTGGTTTTTCTGTCCAGCACTTTTAAGTTACATCCCGAAAAAACATATAAAATATAAATTTCATGAATGTATTTGAAAACAATTTGTGGCCATATTTGAGATTAACATAAAACTTGTTGATTAAATATCATAAAACTACCAAGTTCTACCCTGTAAGTACAAAAATTTGAAACAAATACATGTGGATTCTGGACAAAAAAGGTATACCTTTTATATTGCCCATGAGTTCCTGTTTCCATCACTCTACCAAAAAAACTTGCCCAATGGGCTACTCATCTGTATTTCAATATTATCAATAAAGGTTATTTCTTGAAACTTAAACTTAAAGGCACAAACCTATACAATTTTCAGTCAGACAATCATTATTTTTTATGAATGGTGACGTAACAGTTCGTGTCCAATATGTTATGTCTTGAATGCAGATCTCAAACTGTTTTTTACATAACTTGTGTAGCGTCTACAAATATTTTTATACGAACAACGATGAGGTCGTAACGCAGTGATGACGAATCAATGCCGTTTATTTCAACGATAATATTTTTTAATTTCGTATACAAATCATGTTTGCTAAGTGGTATCCAATCTGTTACATAATTGACTATTAGCCAATATAAATTGTCTGTTTTTGCAAAATGCCTTAACATATATTTTTTTTAATTTATTAAATCGTAGGACTTTCAACAAACTCAACACTGAACTAAAATTTGGTGGTAAACACACCAGCTTAAAAAATACAAAATGTTAGACATCAAGCTATTTATGATGTAACCAAAAAGTGCTGGACGGAAAAAAGCGGGCTCATATGTCACTCCCTAAATAACCCAATTGAGTTAAACAACCGGGGTCGAAAAATCCAATTAAGCTTAAAAGTAGGGGGTGTTTTTTTTTCAAAAACTCTATTGAATTTACAAAAACCCTATTATGTCAAAAACAGGGGGTGAATTACCCAATTTACCCAAAAGTTATCTATAGCCCTGTTTAAGAATACTTAAGAGTACCCAGGGTACGTTTAAGTAGTACCCGAGCCGACATTGACCAATCGAGCTTTAAGCATAGAAAATAAATTCCTAGATTCTCATCCCCGCCTGCCCATCGAAAATCGTCCAGCTAGAACGTTTTTTATTTTGAAAAAAAAATGCGTAAAAAAAATCGAGCCGCAAAATACTGAGGACAAAACGGCTGAATGAGTAAGAAAATTGCGAAGTGCAAATCAGCAACTCAATGTCTCCGAGACGATTATTGATTTTTAACGGCGCACAAGCGTCGTCTGAAATTTAAGTGATTCAGAAAAAACAACAAGTTAATAACTGATGAGTGGCAATTAGCTGAAAGTTCAATACAGTCGATCGGGTAGTTCCGGATCTCGGGTAATTCCGAATCAACTCTTTGATTTAATTAAAATATTAGTCTAAAAGATATTGCCATATCAATATAACTGTGATTTTTGGAAAATGTGATCAATTTCAAGCAATAACACAGTTTTGCTTCTTATTTCAACGGTGTTTTCATTGAAAATCACACTTTGGTAACTATCACAGTCGTGTCATTTTAACATCGCACCATCTATCTATAACACACGTCAACAATTAAAAGACGACTTAGAAGCACATTTCCTTGGTAAATGCTTGTACATTTGGTATGAATTTGTTAATTTATTATTATTTTTAAATTCCTGTGAGTGATTTTAGTATATGTTTATGATTTATGGAAATAAAAGCATGGAAATTGCACCTTGTGTACATGTCAGTTGCGGATCAGCTGATTGGGGAAAATCTCAAAACAGTTTATTCTTGTTTAAATACTGTGTTAGTCATATTTTAATGCTCTAGCTACCACAAAAGTTTTTGTTAATATATATATATATATATATATATAGCGCAATGTCGGGTAATTCCGACAGTCGTCTAATTTCGACACTTTTCACAGTATTTATCAGACCAGTCTTAAATCATCATCATCCCGTATGATTTCGTTGTAAAATGTGACGTAGTTGGTGTTGTGACGTCACCAGATAACATCTCTCTATCAAACGTCTTGCTAATTGCATGTAAGTGAGTCATTTAAAATACGTACATTGTATTACTTAGAGAATTTTTATAGCGTTATGAGCTTCGCTAAGGGAGGTTACATAATTGTCAATTACGTCCCTTCAGGATTTCGCTGTATTTCTGGTATTTGTACAAGTTCTAGTATAAAATTTGTTTCACTTGACCTGTATTTGTGTTTGAATAGTGCAAATCGTTTCTTAAACTATGATTTGTGGGGTGTCGAAATTATCCTCCGATTTTATACGATGGTGGGTAATTCCGACACTCCAAATGGTTTCAAGCATTCCCAGCGCATATGGAAAGATAGATTCGTTGAATAGAATTACTCTTTAAATAATTGACGCAGCTTATTGAATATTATATTTAGCTCTCTCTATATCGTTTCAAGCAGATTGTATAAAATTAGAGCTATTTAAAGATTGTGAAGGTTATTGATTAATGAAAATGTATTTTTTTTACTTAATTATATCGTTAATTGGATCACCTGTGATCACCTCGGATGCTGCGCAACCACCGTAAACACCTGTCTGCGAGGGTCATTCACGCGTTTTAAATGTACATGTACAAAAGAAAATCATATACATGTGTACTACATGTAGATGTTATAAGTATGTGCACACGTATGCACTTAAATTTGTACAGTACATAACGTCGGAAACGTAAATAAAGCGTTTAGATGATCAATACTATTAACTCTTAATGGCAATGCCAAATATATCGCGAGATATTTCAACTTAAGTTGAAATTCACAACGAAACTTTTAATGGAAATCAAATGATCACAATGTTGTACCCGCTACGAAATTTGTATTTACAAATAAATACACCCACGCCAATTTTCGCGCGCTTTTTATCAGGACAAAGAAATTCATTTATTTTATCTAGAAGTTGCTTACCGAAAATAGCTGTACCCGGCGCGTGCAAACCGTGTAAGATGATTTTCGCATGTTGTTATACAACTGTATTGTTTGGGGGCTTACACGTATTTCATCAAACCTTTAAATAGAATCATATGCCGAAATTCATTTGATACTTTCGAAAATTGCGAACGTTTATGTTTATGGCATTCTTGAGCACTCTTATCGTCTATATTTCCCTCAGATAATTTGCTTTAAAAACGGAAATCGGGCGTATATGGGATTATCGAGAAATGGATAATTAAAGAAGGGAGAAGTTGCATGTATTCGATAGATACAGTTGACACATATGTATCGGAGGCGTTTTATTGTCGCCAATATATTTTAAATACTTATCACATCCTTTCGACCAGCATGTACATTAAAATAGAATTTATTTATTTATTATCACTCTTAAATTAAAGGGATCAATTCAATACGTTTATGTTCAATTATATTTAGCGAACACGATGATCACCGCGGTAGATATTATGGGTCCGCGGTGATTCGCGGTGTTAGTCTATGGCAAACGGCCCCCGCGACATTTGATCTGAACACCTATCGCGGGGTTCATATTGGTAAGCTAACAGTGAGATGAACATTGCGGCGAGTGGCGTTTGTTTAAGTACACGGTGTCTGTACTATATATTGAGTCAAGTGGGAGCACAATACGAACTCTAAATGCAATTTATTTATAATTCTCTGATTTGCAAATTACCACTAGTTTAGTATAATCCTATTTATTAAAGCTCCACTGCATGGAAAGCCTACGACTTATTAAAACACTCTCTCCTGATCGCTAGGCGGACATCACATCCACTAAACCACCACAACCTTGTTAACAATCGATTGGTCATTTTCGGCTCGGGTACTATTTACATATACCCCGGGTACGCTTAAGTATACTTACATGTACCCCGGGTACGGTAAATATACTAAAATCTACCCGGGAATTTTTACGCTAAATCGGTCGTCGTCGGCTATTTTTTTTAGATTAATTATGTTCATATTTATGTCAATTTTCTGTTAAATTGCCTCTATATTATCGGAACCCATACTCAAAAAGCATGTTGATGCAGTTTATAAAAACAAATAACAGAAGTTTGTTTCGTAATAACGGTAATCGGTAGCGCGTTTTACGACATCTGATTTAGGGCGGGAATAAAACTCGGGTACAGTCTAATTTCGACCGGGTACGTTTTAGTATATTTACCGTACCCGGGGTACATGTAAGTATACTTCAATGTACCCGGGGTAAATGTTAGCAGTACCCGAGCCGACAATGAACAATCGAGCCTAATTAACACTAGACATTAAAGAGATCGTGAAATTCTATTAATTGAGACATACAATGTAAATAACTGATTAAAACAGTTGTTGAAAATTAATACAAAGACAAGTGTCGAAATTAGCCGCTGACTGTCGAAATTAGCCGCTTACTGTCGAAATTACACTCCGCCGCATTTAGTTAAATCGCTTGAAGTTTTGAATTATGCCGGCAACGATAATAACGTTCGTGAGCAAATATCAACAAGTCAAAACGGTGTTTTTCATTTAGTTTGGGCACTTGGAGGGTAATTTCGACACATCAGGACTAAATCAAATTTTACTCTTAAGGTGTCGAAATTACCCGACTTTGCTCTATATATATTATATAAGGAAAAGTGCCTAGTTTCTCATAAATTTGATACAAGTTTGGAAAGAATTGGATGAAAAATTTGGACTTGCATAAACACCATTTTCTCAATTCAAGGAGAGGTAATTCTGTACTTCATGGACCAATAATGCTCATTTTTTGTAGGTGTCCTCATTGATATAAAGACACTGTGCAAATTTGGAAAGGATTGGACAAAAAATGTGGAAGATTTTTGAAAGTTTTCACAAAATAGGCAAAAACGAATAAACATGCAAAGTTCAACGAGCTCCTGCGGCCATGTTTTTTGACGAATCAAATTTCTTTGAACAACTTTTTCAGGGGAGCCCTCAAAGGTCATCCCTGTGAAATTTTTTGAAAATCTGATGAGCGGTTTCTGACAAGAAGATTTTTTAAGGTTTTTACCATATATGGTCATGACGGCCATCTTGGTTATGTGATCAAATTTTTTTTAACAATTCTTTTGTCCCATGACCTAGGGATGCTCCACATGAAATTTAGTTGAAATTGGCTCAATGGTTTAGTAGAAGAAGATGTTTACAAATTTGTATACGGACGGACGGACGCCGGACGCTGAGTGATCACAATAGCTCACCTCGAGCTATCGCTCAGGTGAGCTAATAATGTTTCATTGGAATTATTTAATTATAATACTATTTTATGACTTCAATGTCGAGAAATACAGAGAATAAGATTGAATTTTGTTTATTCTGTCTGTCTTTCTGCACTAAAACTTTAACCTTGCTCATAAAATGAAACTTTATGGACCTGGTTCTGCAAACTTTACATGTTCTTGCATCTGATTGAGATCTATTATGCAAACCAGTTATGAGGCATTAGGTCTAAGTCACAAGGTCAAGGCTAACACATACAGTAAGCATTTGTCGAATGCATCTTGGTTTGTTTGTATGTTTATGTGTTTAGTAATAAGTTAAAACATTTAAAGGTATAATAGCGGAGTAATAAAAACCAGCAGTGTGCTAAAAACTGTACTATAGACAAATTTAATTATAAATAATGGTAAGATGTTACTTGAGCTGGAAAGAGATTGGTAATATTTTAAATATTTATCCTATTTTTTTAATGTGTATTTATGCTGTGGTTTTGCATTTCAGATAATTGTCAAGTTGGACTGATGGGTCCTAAAAAGCACGAGTGCTCTGCACAGTCATTGACAAAGAGGCTGAAGCGGATACTTTTATATATTTTTACATTATTGTGATCTTATTATTGTTAAATGTTGCCATAATATGTTATTTACCAAAAACTTAACTTGATATCTAGTATTGTCTTACATTTCTTAACCATTTTTATCCCAGAGGTACTGGTTTATGTTGTGTTTTTTTGGATACTTTTATTACATTATTTTTACATAATTGTGATCCTATTATTGTTACATGTTATCATACTATGTTATTTACCAAAAAGTAACTTGATATCTAGTATTGTATTCCATTTCTTTAACAAATTTATTCCAGAGGCACTGGTTTATGTTATTCTTTTTATGGATGCTTTTATAAAATTTTTACATTATTGTGATCCTATTATTAGCAAATGCATTCCAGAGGTACTTGTTTATGTTCAGTTGTCATTTTTATGCCCCCTAATCGAATGATCGGGGCATATAGTTTTTGGCCTGTCTGTCATTCTGTCCCAAAACTTTAACCTTAGTTAAAGTTTTTTGATAACTTTTGCAATATTTAAGATAGAAACTTGATATTTGGCATGCATGTGTATCTCATGGAGCTGCACATTTTGAGTGGTGAAAGGTCATTGTTCAAGGTCAAAGGTCAAAAAAGCTAATCCAAGGAAGTAATAAGCTTTAAAGGGAGATATTTATCTGTACCCGCCAAATGATAAAAAAATCAAAGCGGCGCAATAGGGGGCATTGTGTTCCTGACAAACACATCTCTTGTTATAAAAACATTTATATAAAGTTCTGTATTTTTAGGACCTTAGTTATAAAAATATTTTCTAGTCATACATAAAATGTTCTAGTCATAAGCATATATGTCATATTTTCATACAGTTTGTACATTATTGTGATTCTATTGTTGTTAAATGTTATCATATTATGTTATTTCCCAATAAGGTATCTTGAGTTTATCAAGAAATTGCTTGTATCACGGATTCTAGATTACACGGATAAGAAACGGGACCGTTACGCCAAATATCTTGTTGTGTCTAAGTCACGTGACCGTGTTGTAACTATCGATCTTTTATCGAAGCGCCGAGGTTATAAATTTGATGTACCCACTCACGTATTTTGTTAAATTTTAGTTTCATTTCTAGGCCGATTTTGACAAATTATATATCATTAGAAAGCTTACGTAACGTAGTTTTCAGATATATCAATATATATTAAGTTTTTCTTCTGATTTTGGCAGCCCGGCGAGTTATAACTTTAACTTTTGCAAATAACATACCGTTTTGGAGTTTTAGAATCTAGATTTACGGTTGACTTGTTCGTACTTAATACCGATTTGTAGCGTTTATATTTGGAGTTCAGTTTTAAAACTAACATCTTGCTTAGGAGAATAGAATTCTGTTTACGATAGAAAAAAAAATTGTTTAAAAACGAAAGTAATTAAGGAATGAAGGCGGGAAAATGTAGCGCGCGTTCCTAACGCACTGAACTGATGCTACGGTCTTGGCGATTATGCTTTTGTTTAGATACCGGCCATTGAATTTCCTTTGCCATGATTATTATATTTTTTATGAAATATATTGAAATATTTTGTTCTAGAGACATATCCATAAAGCTAAGTATTAATGAAGCTTAATAAATTTACGATTTCAGCTCTTGATTATAACACAGAAAGGGTGTTAATTTTATGATGAAACAGCGTATACAAATGTATAGCGGACCCTCTTGATATTTTTCGGCTTTGCATACTTCATATATAATGGGTGTCAAAACATTCATCGTTTGTGGTTTATTATCAAAAAGGTAATTATGTAAAATTATATGAAAGGTTATTAACCATAAATTATCAATTAATTGAAATTATTTAAAGATTCTTGAAAATCACGGTCAACTGTCTATGCATGTATATTGAAATATCTTTATAAGTTAACAGAGTTATAAATATATAGAATTCTAAATTAAAACTCTGTATTATTTGTATTTTTCGGAAAGATTATTTAACCCCGTTGTGGTCAAATGAGAATGCTGTTTTTAATTATGTTGTTCCGTACACTACCATACACTCTTTATAGGACTACGAAATGACGGAGTTTTTTTATCGGTACCCGCTAAATACGTTAAATGTTAAGTATTAGATTTTTTAAATGTTTAAAATGTACATGTATATGTATTAAGCACTTATAATTATTGTGATTTAGCTGGCTGACATCTATACAGTATTTAGTTTATGGCAATCTGTATGGGCAGATGACTATAAATGTTTTCAATACGCTACATATCTTATAAACGCAAAATTGAGTATTTGGCGTTACATTACTCCAAGAAATGACCACTAATACCACGAGAAGACATAGAGGTATATCATAAAAAGTGTAATCTGACCAGACATTGCCACCTGTGGTTAGGGACCAATATACAAGTATAGGTCCCTGCTGTGGCGTATGACACCATAGTGTTATTTAGTATTGGTCGGCACAGTATCTGATCATAACGAGATAATTGGTTTTTGCTGAACACAGGGGCAATAAAACCACAGATCTATCAATAAACAAGATTATTGAGATATCTTTTTTTGAACACCGCGATAAAAATGCTCAAACCATGGACTCTAGATTACACGGATAAGAAAAATGGCAACATTCTCAGAATCATCACTGCTATATGTGTAATCACCTAACAATTCGTCTAAAAATAATTTATATATTTGAGTTGAAGACGATGTACTGTTGTTTAAGTCTGAATAAACTATCTGTCTGCCTGTCTAAATCCAAGCCGTCATCGTCCCGGTGAAAAAAAATCTGATTTTCGATAGTTGGACATGATGCCCTGATGTCAAAATACGAAATGACCCGCGTAACACAGACCGTGATTTTCAAGAATCTTTAATAAATTGATAATTTAAGGTAAATAACATTCCAAATAATTATACATAATTACCTTGTTGATAATAAACAGCAAACGATGAATGTTTTTGACACCCATTTTATTTCAAGTATGCATGCAAAGCCGAATAATATCGAGAGGGTCCGCTATATACGCTGTTTCATCATAAATTTTACACCCTTTCTGTGTTATAAACAAGAGCTGAAATCGTTAATTTATTAAGATTCATTTATAATAAGCTTTATTGATATGTTTCGTGAACAAAATACTACAAAATATTCCATAAAAAATATAATAAGATGGCAAAAGAAATTCAATGGCCGGTTTCTAAACAAAAGCATAATCGCCAACACCGTAGCATCAGTTCAGTGCGTTAGGAACGCGCGCTACATTTTCCCGCCTTCATTCCTTAATTACTTTCGTTTTTAAACAATTTTTTTTTCTATCGTATACAGAATTCTATTCTCCTAAGCAAGATGTAATTTTCAAAACTGAACTCCAAATATAAACGCTACAAATTGGTATTAAGTACGAACATGTCAACCGTAAATCTAGATTCTAAAACTCCAAAACGGTTTGATATTTGCAAAAGTTAAAGTTATAGCTCGCCGGGCTGTCGAAATCAGAAGAAAAACTTAATATATATTGATATATCTGTTTACTACGTAACGTAAGCTTTCTAATGATATATAATTTGTCAAAATCGGCCGAGAAATGAAACTATAATTTAACAAAAGACGTGAGTGGGTACATCAAAACGTATAACCTCGGCGCTTCGCTGTACGCTAATCGTAAAAGATCGATAGCCACAACACGTTAAAACGCGCGGTGGTAAAACATAAAATGTGTATTTCTTGTGTTTAACTCGCTATAAATCCATTAATAACAACGGGAATATACTAAAAGTTATATTTTTTTGAAAGAGGAATTAATAAGCAACAAGATAACGTATAAACCAATAAAATCGGATGAATAGTTTTTGCATAAGATTGAATTTACTACAGTAAGGGTCAAATACTCGATTCATCTCCTGTCAATATACACTCCGTGCTTGTATTGAGTATTTGTGTTTGTTTTATATAACCAATAATACAGAGGAATCCATTTCAAATCAAACATAAATACTTTCCAACAGCTTTATTCTCCTGTGTACAGACACATACCCTATAATGTTTTTAAATTGTCAGACAGTTATTAAACTGAAACAAACGAACCTATCTGATGTTTTATTTAATACATGCATCATTTGTTTAGACAGTCAAAATAATTGTTGACAGTCAAAATAAGTTTTGAGATGATCCCTGACCTACATCTCCCCTATAGTCCGAGTGATCCGAAATTACCGCACTTGATTCAGAACTAGCCGACTTTATGCAAGTGAATAAGTTCAAATTGTCATCAGAAATGTATTGGTAAGTATTGATAAATTAATATGGCCTGAAAGATGATATATTTTGCCTCAACAATCCAAGTATTTTGAACGCAATTGCTTTCTTTTAAAAATATTAACACCATTATTTACGCTAGTGATCCGAACTACCCGACCGACTGTAATTAATACAACAAACAAGATCTTTACTTATTTATTCCACGAAATAAGTTGTTGTTTCACATGTCCGCATATGTTTCAAGTTCATTTCGCAATACCGAATGGTAACTTTTGCAATAACATATTTGATGCAGACTCACCTGTTTTTTGTCATCCCCCTGGTGGTAAGGAAACTGTTTACACAACGTACTCTCGCCTGGACATACACACGGCGGATCGTCGCCAAAAACAATCTCCAAGATTAAGATTGCTAATAGATTTTTGAAAATAAACGTCATATTCAATGACATGATAAAGGCATGCGTAAGGCCCTCTAATTAACAGCGGTAGACAAATGCAATCGATTTCTCAGGTGAGAAACAACAGGTAAACTCCACATCCGGGTACAACGTTGATTATTTATTTTGTAAAATCCGCTATAGGTTACAAACCAGCAATAACATTACACTATATATTTTCTTTTTTCTCCTTTTAAGTACACGGGTCCTCTGGAGATTTGACGCACTCTGACTATACAAGGAATCCTTGGAACCTAGGTAGAACCAGTACTTGGTGTCTTTTGGGGTAAATTTAAAGAACGCTCCCACCGTGAGGATCGACTTCAAATAAAGTGCTCAGCACACACACGCACACACACGAACACCCACGCAGCACACACACGTCTTAGCAGCATTTAGTAGGACCGAAATATAACTGTGTATTTTGAGAAACGTAGAAATGACAATATTAATATACTTGTAATTCATTAACTTCGAAAAAAGTTTATATCAACTTTTGTAATTTGATAAATGATAAATCAAATAATGTGGATTTTAAAGCTGATCATTAATCGATGTTAAGAATGGTATTGTATCTATACAAAATATTTTTATGCTTTGCAATAATAGGAGAAACTATTACTTAGTACTTTAATTAAATATATTTCATGGTACTGAACTCAAGGCGAAATGTGATAAAAAAATCAATAGCAATCTTTCTCTTCCTTCAGAAAAAAACGCATGCTTCGAATTTTCAACAAAGCGATATAATGGTGATGTTAATGTTTTTATGGATGAAAATTGATCAAAACATGATACCAATGCGTGAAATCTCTTATGGCAACTAAATGCAGTACTAGGTACCAATAATCGCCTGTTCTTCCCTACTAAATTTAAAAGAAAATTCTAAAAGAAATGGAACAATTACCGTACGTTGTTAAGTTAACATTCTAGTTGTAGTTCTTGTGTACTCCTAATAAGCACAATACTGTATGTTAATGTGCAGAAAACTTACAATTATTATTATAAGGAAAACTGATACTTACATTGACAAACATTACATTATTTTGTTCTATTCTATCAATTTTTGTTATCTTGATAAACCTACATGTATACTGATTAATCAATTTGTTAAAGCAGACTAGCAATTTCCCTAGAGAATAATCACTGATTTTTTCAATGCACCAGCAATTATTTTCACATTTATCTGTTAAAATTGGGACTTTAAGTGGAGTGTATAAACTAAATAAAACACTTAATATATCTTAAATTAAATTTTAACAACTTGAACATTTGCAGCATAACTACTTGTCTCCTTATTTGTACAGCTCCTTTAATGAGTAGCATTCTCGGAAGACCAGGTGCAACGCCGGTCTGTTATTATGTTATCAGTCAGTTTCCAAAGTAGATAGTCCGCCGGGCAAGTCCGTTTTGTATTAGCATAATTGCGGTATTTTTTTGCGTTTTCCCTTGTATCTATTTATTTTCTTTGGGTCAATATATTTTTTATCAAGTAAAACGAGATTTGATTGGGCGCTTGCGTTGTATAAGCCAATCTAAATGCTCAAAGCAGGTTCTACTCTGCAGACTTTTCAACATGGCGGACGGTAGCGTCCAGCAGCTGCTGATCTTTTCTATTTTTAATAATAAAGAAACAGTTTAAAATAGTGAGAAATTCTTCATCAAAGACATCAACATGATTTTCAAACTCTGAACAATCATTTTCACAGTACTATTTTAAGCCCTCCCCCCTTTTAATCTATGCCATAACTTGTATAGATATAGTGACAAGTATACCGTTTTAAAATTTGAATAGTAATAAACTCTTTATATGTATAGTATTCAATCGTGACTATTCAATGAAATAAAACTGTCCAGATTTTGTGTTGTTGACAACTTTATATTATAAAAACGATTATTATTTTATTTTTGATACATTCAATATAGCTGAAATTAAATCTAGCATAATAATGCATGTGGATCAATGCTTTAAAGATCAAATGACAATAAAAAATTGACTTCAAAATAGGGCAACCAGTTTTTAATGAGGGCAAGTAGATGTTCAAAGTAACTTGCCCCCCGGGCAAGTGAGTGTCAATTTCTTACGTTAACCCCTGCAACTGTCTATGACCAAGCAGTGTGAAGAAAAACAACTGACCTGTTTGATGCCTCCCTCTTTTATTACTTTAAAAACATTATTTTTTTATGGACAAATTGATTCACATGTACAAACATATTATTATTCTTATAACAGCATGATAAATACAGAGGGAAAATATATATATTATGTTGTATTAGAAAAATTCTTATATTAAGCATTTACATAAAAAAATATACAAACACCAAATAATGGTTATCTATGAATCACTAAATCATACGAGCATAATCTGATTTACAACGATTTACTTGATGCACTACGTAAACATGACTTTTGATTTTTGATAATTATACATCAATGTTTTTAGAATATTTACAATATATCTTAAGTAAAGATATTCAAAGGTTTGAAAGTGACATTATGTGCATATATGCATAACAAGAAATAATCTTTGGACATTTCAGATACAAATGTACATTATTTTTTTTTAATCATTTAGACAATCTTTATGTCGTTGACAAAAACACTTTTCAATAAAAAAAATGGAGTGTTTAATAAAAAAATATATTAATTCACCTGGAATGTGACACAGAACAAATACATCAACCATTTATGGTAAAAAGTGCTGTTACTGCATCAGGTAAAAATGCACATACATTTTCTGCACTTGATTTTACAAAAAGAATCTTTAAATTTGAAGTTAGTGATAAAATTAGCATACTAATGTGATACAAAAATGAGTAATTTCATTGTGCATCTATTATGCCCAGCACAGATAACTACTATTCAAGCAAGTCAGTTTGCTAAAATAAGCAATTTAACATAACAGTTGCGTTAAAACAGTATTCAGAATGCATGATTACATTTATCTTTTGCACAACCAAAGATATATCAACCGAAACAAAGCTGATATGTTTTCCTCACACAATATCAGTGCTCACAACCTTGTCTTACATAACAACTTTGCATGACTTCAAGTGAGCCGACTGGGTCTTATGCAATATGCCGCCAGCGTAGCTCCATTAAAACCTCAGCATGCTAAAAGCCTGGTCTTGACCTCCCCTGTCTGCTATTAAGACCATGAAACATTTGTGTTATTTTATAGCGGACAGTGGAGCTTCTGACCAGACTGTGCAATAGGGCAAGCTGGAATGGAGCTTGGCTAGCATAAAAACACCCATGTTTGCAAGACACAACTCAACACATCCTTAAAAGAATGAACTTTGTTGCTCACTTTGCCAATACACATATACAGGTAAAGACACAAATATTTATTTAGTAGCTTATATATATTCATTATTACACATAATTATGTTACAGTGTAACCACAAAGTGTGGGTTTTGGAATGTTTGTTCAAATACTTAAAAGTCAGCAGACACAAGTGAACGCAGCTTACAAGCCGTGTGCTTGCTAGTCCGGTTTAGGCCTACATGCACATCCTTGCAGTCATCAACACTCAACACTTAGTTCAGATCTATATTTGTCAAACAGTTGCAGGGTCCTTGCTGATTCACCCATGTGAAATCAGGTCCTTGGCCAACTATGATGGAGTGCTCTTAAGAAATGGTCAAGAGAACAGTCAAACCTCCAAAACATTGCCAACCTAACAATCAAAGATTATTTATGTATTAAGCTTACATTAGTCAGAGCTATTGCGTATGTCTTCACAAATGTTGCTGATTGCCACGAAGATTATTTCAAAAACTGTTTCTGTATCTTTAAAAATGATTGACAATTCACCATGTTCTATGCCTTTGTCACCAAACCAGAAACAATTTTAAGACTATTGTTGCATACATTTCAGCTACTCTTTATTATCGATTTCAGACACCCTTTCCAATTGATTTCAGACACTCTTTCCCATCCATTTCAGGCAGTCTTTCCCAGTTGATGAATCACAGTTGTGTCTCTTACATATGCACCAGACCAGGGTCCCTGCCCTTGCTAGACCCAGGAGTCGACCCCGTCTGGGTTGTCAGCTGACAGCATCATCTGACCAGGGCCTCCGTGCTCTGCCCTCTCATCACCGTGGTTACGGTTCTTCTGGACCTGGGCATAGACAGGCTCTGTGTTATCAACCTACAAGCACAAGCTCTGCATCACAGTCAGGCCTCACAAATCAGCATCGAGTCATATACCAAATTAATTAATTCATAGTAATAGACGTTACAACTCTATACAAGAAACAAATCCGTGATTTAACCTGACAGTGCTGTATATGATTCAGAGATGTTAGGCATATACAACTTCTCCAACTTAATCCCAGATATCTGCGTAGTAAAGTGCTTCAATTATGGATGATAATTATGATTGCATTACTCAATAATTGTGTGGCCTTTATTAAATCATTAAATATTTAACTGAAGCAACATTAAAAACACTTCAACAGGCTCCGTCATTCAGAGTCTTCAAGTTTGTGGAAACATGCACATTCAAAAGCAGTGTTATTGTGTCTCACATTAATGTGATTAAGGCCACTGCATGTGTGTCTCACATTAATGTGATTAAGGCCACTGCATGTGTGTGTGTCTCACATTAATGTGATTAAGGCCACTGCATGTGTGTGTGTGTCTCACATTAATGTGATTAAGGCCACTGCATGTGTGTGTGTCTCACATTAATATGATTAAGGCCACTGGATGTATGTGTGTCTCACATTAATGTGATTAAGGCCACTGCATGTGTGTCTCACATTAATATGATTAAGGCCACTGGATGTATGTGTGTCTCACATTAATGTGATTAAGGCCACTGCATGTATGTGTGTCTCACATTAATGTGATTAAGGCCACTGGATGTATGTTCTTACTGGGAATAGAGGTACAGCTCCAGCAGGCAGTTTGTTCCTGGGTTTTGTGTGGACAGGGTCATCTATGGGGGCATATCCAGCGGGCTGGGCTGGGATGTCCACCATTGGTATCCCCTGCCTACTGCCATACATATCTACAACACATAATCATAAACATCAGACTAAAGGCTGAATTGAACCTTGCTGTCAACTAACCAAAACTTAAGATGACCAACTTTTTTGAGTCTATATCTATTTGAGCAGCATATGAATACTAACTTAGCAATATTTACTAACTGCAAAATACTTATTTATTATTAATTTGACGTTTTTTTTCTTATTTTATGAGAAGACCTATCTGGAATTCTGAAGACTTAATTACCTTATGCACAAAAGGCATTATTAATCAAAGCACTTAACAAAAGACAGCATTTTCTTTTGCAATTTAGATATTAAACTTCTTGCATTAGTGTTACTTCACAACTGAGAAAGCAATACTCAAAGTACTTAGCTGACACTTGACATATATTGTAACTCAAGTAAAGTAAAGCTGTTTCAATATCGTTTTGCCATAACAAGCAACTAGTTTTCAATGTGATTAAACCTCTTCTTTACTCGACCCTCCTCGATACATTGCAGACATGTGTTACAAAAAAATTGGCGAGTGATTGAAGCGAAGTCCAATAAAAAATAAAATCAGATCAGAAATACACAAATTTACATGTACACATAGTTGTCATTTTTAGTTAATTTAATTCCCACAAATAAACATGATTTTGCAATATTGGAAATGCAGTAAACTAGATATTAAAATCAGTAATTTGGCAGAATGAACATAGATCTGATTTACAAAATTATGAATAATTTCCAGAGAGAGGAACAAAATCAACAGGTCATTATAATGTACAAGCATTGAATCAGTTCCTTGTACAGCATGTCATTACCATGTTGGTCCAGTGCAGGATTGCTGTGGCCCTGTACCAAGCGGGGATTGCTTCCTGTCATGTGGTTACTAGGGTAACCATTCCCGTTGCCATGACGAGAACGCATTGTTGTGTCGTCATAGCCTTGGTTCTGTCGTAACGTGCTGTAATTGCTCTGCGGTTGGGACCTGAACAACACAACCTATCATTTAACAAACCTTAAATCTAAGAGTTTTATTTTAAACGACTTATAATTTCTTACCTTTTAATATTTCAATTCAAGGTGACAAATACGCGTTATGTTCTTTCTCAAAATTTCTATATTATATGCAATGGTATTATGTGCTTATATGGACCATAAAAGAATACTACATTTTGTTTTTGTATGATATTCTGTTTACACTGCATCAAAAGTTGAAAGCAAATAAACCTTATTACATTATTATTTGTTTACATTTTTCAAAAAACAAATTAGTATACGTATAGGGCTTTTTATCTTCTACAGCCAATGGACAAATATAGGCTGCATTCTCTATGCACATTTCTTAAAACAAATTGACTTCTCACCAAAAAGGAAACTTACTCCTTGAAACATCATTCCCTATTCATTTTCAGTTTGGTTTTCATGTGCTATTTTCCATCCATTTAATTAAAGGCTAGATTTCCATCCACTGAGCCTTGTAAGAAGCCCTGGTTTATGTCAATAAACTTAGTGTATTTTCCCAGTGACTTGTGGTCTTACCTGGCCGCTTGGGGAGGGCAGAAGTCCTTCTGTGTGTATCCATTCTGGTTGAAGTCTGAGTGCAGCACCTTGAAGCCCCACAAGGTCTTGGCCACCTGAGCACACAGTGCATGAATATCAGTATACAGGTAAGAACAGGACATCTTGAATATTCTAGAGAAAATAGGCCAGTCTAAATGTTGTTTTATTCAATCAGTACTGTTAAATTAATTGGAAAATGTGTTTTGTTACAAACACACAATTTAATTTTAAGACAAAATGTAGATTTGGAAGACTTCGGTGACTCTCTGTCACTAAATATCCTAATTGAAAGGGATAAATAAACATGTGTATTGAAAAACAACAACACAAGTGAACAACCTTTCTTATTTTAATGAAGAAATCAGTGGAAACACACTTCTTTTTTTTACCCCTAAAGTAAACATGTGAGGCAGTACTTGTTACATAATGATTAAATGAATAAGTCAATGTTAACCCTTTCAGTGCGGGAACCGAATTTAAAGGCCTTTGCAAACAGTTTGGATCCAGATGAGACGCCACAAAACGTGGCGTCTCATCTGGATCCAAACTGTTTGCTATTCTGATAGTATTCTTTGAAAAAAATCGAAGAAAATGCTAATTTTAGAAATTCTGCAGACGACATTTTAGCAGACGACAAATTTCCCAGCATGCAAAGGGTTAACATATAAAAACAATTGATTAAATCCATTATCCACAACTTCCCCCCCCCCCCCGCCCAATATTTTGCATTTGGAAGCTTTGTCAGAATCAATATGTTCTTGTCCAAAGTACGGTCAATGTTAATGTCAAAATCAGGTCAGATGATCTTGAGTGTTTTAAGAGCATTTATAGATAACAACTATGTAATTACAAAAGCTTTGTAGGAAGCATTTTATGTTCAATTAAGAAATTCATTCTACTCAACCTTTAGAATTAAGTCCATAGGTCAAGGTTAAAATGATTTCTGTTGATGGGCTTAAGTAGAGTGTTCATTAACAACATCTATGTAAGTATCAAAGCTTTGAAGAAAGCTTTGAAGAAAGCATAATTAATGTGAGACAAAACACATCATTTTAATGTAAACCTCGTATAAATGGACAGACTGATGAACAAACAGACAGACCAATGCAGCATGAAACATTTTATCCCGTTAATATTCTACAGTTGAGTCCATTTGTAACCTTTCGTACAATTGCTAGTTTATTTTATATTGAATTATTCAACTATGTATGAAAGTATCTGAAGCATATTTTGAGAGGGTAGTAGAGCTAATGGCCTTTTGTAGCACTTACAGCTAGGGCAAACTTGCAGCACCTTGGATTGAACTGCTCCTGGTGTTTCACTATAGACATCAGTCTTGGGACACCTCGCTCATTCACAAACGACCTGGACAAACAGTAGAGCATTTCACACAAACAGTAGAGCATTTCACAGATTTTATATTGCATTGTAATAATAACAAACAAGAGATGTGTTTGTCAGAAACACAATGCCCCCTATTGTGTCGCTTTGAAGCAATATATTTGACTTTTGACCTTGAAGGATGACCTTGACCTTTTACCACTAAAAATGTGCAGCTCCATGAGATACACATGCATGCCAAATATCAAGTTGCTATCTTCAATAATGCAAAAGTTATTGCAAAACTTTAACCAAGGTAAAAGTTTTGAGACACAAACAATGAATGAAAGACAGACAGACAGGCCAAAAGCAATATGCCCCCGATCTTACGATCCGGGGGCATACACATTACAATTCTGCAATTGATTCCCCATTTAATCACTACAATAAAGCAACATCTTTAAATGTTAATGAAGTGACTGAAATTAAATAGACATATCTAAGCTAATTTATTTGTCAACCTAGTTCATGAAATGAACATCTGCAGAACAAAACACCAGAAAATTTCTGGTATCAAGTTCTTAAATTCACATGAACAAAATAGTACTTTAAGGACCAGATTTGAATACTCCTTAATTTATTGTTCAATATATGAGTTGAACACAATCAAATGTAGCAAACAAAGCAATCAATTTTTAACAATCTATATCATTAAGTTCTTCTAAGGACCTCTTTTGATATACCTGATTGGAATTTTAAAATTACTAACTAACAAAAGACAATTTCTGACATTTTTAAACATAAAATTGTGCGCCCATTGCAGTTATCAAAACAAGCATAAGACAGGGACTGTAAAATTGTGAATATGGCCTGCTCAGATACGGCGTCGTACAACATTTTCTTGGTTTTAAGTAATAACACAAAAATTCAAGTGTTTAAATAACAACATATAAATGTATGCTTGCTAGGTCAAGTACTAATTTCAATGACTGCCGTACTTCGCAAAGTCCTGGTTATGCTGTATGACCTCTTCACAGCATGCGAGAACCGCTGCCACTGTTTCGTCCGAAGTCTCCCGGGGTCGACCGTCCTGGGGAATGTTGCTCACCAGCTGCTTCATGGCATACTTGCCTGAGAAAGGACAACAGTAAGGGGTTGGCGATGAAGGAATAAGGCCAATAACACCACACAATGAGTTATTATGTAGCAAGATGCAAAGGATGAATTATATACTGCCAATATCAAAGTGTATTCTGAATGTTCCTTTAATCATGTGAAGAATCTGATACAATAGTCAACTTTAAAAGAGAAATGTCTTTACAAGGTATCTGCATTTGTATGGAAGGAAAAAAAGTGTGTTTTTTTTTGTGGAAAAATATAATACATTTACTGGACTGTTATATTTTGAATAGTTTTAAATAATATAAATTACAAGGAATATGATAAATTAAAACTCTGCTATCCCTAGGGTTCAAACCTGGGATCTCTAGAAGCAAAAGCCTTTACACTACCACTATACATTGCAGGCTATCAAATGTGAATAATATTATAAACCATATGTCGGTAATACAGTTTTGCTAAATTATCAATAAAATGTGAGACAAATTCTTAATAATTTTGCTTATTTTGATTGATCATTATAAAAAAATGAACATATACTTTAAACATTTAACAAAAAATGTAATTGTCATTTTTCCAAACTGCGGACACATCTCGTTAGGCTTACTGTTTTCATATTGATTTAAAGCTTGATTTGTGATAATTGAAAGATAAATATCATAGTTACAGCCAAAATTGTTATTTCAGATAATCAGAGTAAATGTTTCAGTAAATGATCTATAATGTCTATAAAAAAATCTTAAAAGATCATTTTGATGGAGACTTCAGCATTCTGTCCTTCATGAATGACCAGAAATTGGACAGAGTAAAGATTTAATGAGACCCTTTACAATAAAGTCATGTAGATTAGCGATGTATCCCTTACCGACAAGTTCCTTGTTGCGTTCATCAATGGAGAGGTTCCTGAGGGCGGTGGCTGCAGCCCCGACCACTCTCTCCTCCTCAAACGTGAGCAGGTCCACCAGGCTAGGCAGCCCCTTCTCCTTGCGCACCAGCGCCCGAATCTCTATTGCAAACTGAGGGAAAAAATAAATTGGGACTTTAACATTCATCAAATCAACATAAACAACAAAACAGGCTCATACCTGCATTTAACTTCCTGTAGTGGACAATTGATATATGCATTTAACTTACTGTATTACACAAAACAGGGTTGGCCTTTCACATTTCACAAACTCTTATGGACACAAAGACCCACGGGCAGACTGATATTCATATAGATTCCAGTATCGCCCCCTTTACTTCACATTGAGGGTTATTATAACTTACCTTGTATATTAATACATGCAAAGAAGCATTATGATGTGAGGTATAATATATGTATATAATTCAACACACATATTGGTATATATTATTAAAGGCCAAAAACTATTTTTGTAATTCGCACTGTCTAGTATTAATCTTTATTAAAGGACTGAAACAACCAAACTCTTGAGACTCTAACCTTCCAGTCACATGCTGCTAGGTTCTGTATGGCCCCACAGGAAGCCTCGAGCATTGTGGGATTGGATCCAGTGAGAAGCTGCAGGAAGTAGCGTACAGCATCCACACCCCATAGTGCCCGGAACACTTGAGCCGTCTGGGGTAGCTGAGGCTGAGTTCTGTTACAAAATTATATGTGTCTTGTTCTGAGAAAATTGGGCTTAATTCATGTGCGTAAAGTGTCGTCCCAGATTAGCCTGTGCAGTCCGCACAGGCTAATCAGGGACGACACTTTCCGCCTAAACTTGATTTTCGGTAAGGAGGGACTTCCTTGAAACTAAAAATACCATTAAAGCGGAAAGTGTCGTCCCTGATTAGCCTGTGCGGACTGCACAGGCTAATCTGGGACGACACTTTACGCACATGAATTAAGTCCAGTTTTATCAGAACAAGACACATATGTTTGTCCTAATGTTTACTTGTACAAGAAGCAACTGTACTTCAGTTCCAAGTCAAGAACATTTCACAAAGCTATAGTAAAATACAAGTGGTTCTAGGTTTCTGGCTACACATGTCAAGTTTTTGTTTACCCTGATTTTAATTTTAATTTAAACATTTTATTATTAAAATCAAAGATTCTTGTACTTTTTTTCAAAAAATTATTTTGATATTTTATGTCAAGTTAAGCCACTATGTATAAATTAGGGATGCAACTATTTGTCTCTAATGACCAACGCTCTGTGGGGCTTATGGATCTCAAGTATACAGTATAGGTGTCAAAATCACCCTTTCACCATACTGATGTGTTAACACTTTGATGTAACTAATATTAAAGCCTGAGATGAAATTGTCAACTGCAGGTTATTATCAAGCACATAATACACAATTAACCCTTTCAGTGCGAGAACCGAATTTTGAAGGCCTTTGCAAACAGTTTGGATCCAGATGAGACGCCACAAAACGTGGCGACTCATCAGGATCCAAACTGTTTGCTATTCTGATGATATTCTTTGAAAAAAATCGAAGAAAATGCTAATTTTATAAATTCAGCAGTCGACATTTTAGCAGACGACAAATTTCCCAGCATGCAAAGGGTTAAGTTCAATCAAACAGGATATTCGCCAACTATAGTTCTTAAAATTTTGAAACTGCCAACAAATAAACAATTTGTCTTGCATCTCTGTTATACCTGAGCATCGAAAGGCTGCAATTTTTTATGAGAGTAATTTAAGAGAACTGCTGAAGAATTTAAGAGCCATATGGATGAAAGTTCGTGATGAAGGTCTGTTTGTTTGTCTTTTCTTTCTTGGATAAATAATAACACTTGATGCTGTAAATTTATCAATATTGTTGCATGTTTTTATAAGTATATATTTTTGATAGTAAGAAAGCATCATAAACATTCAAATCTTGTTCACATGTATTGAATACCAGACAATCAAATATTTGAATACTTTAATAACCAAAGATGTGAACACATATTGAGCTATTTGTTGCAATCTGTAGTATTTATGCAATGGCCTTCTTCAGATCTCGTCAATTAGCAAAAAATTAACAGTAAACTGAATTGTACACATGCATTATTGCACACCAATTTGTTGCAACCATTTAAAGTTGCTTATGTTGATGGCAATAATCTTCACATTAATGTTTATTTAATTAACAAATATATTTTGCTTTTGCAGATAATATATTATATAATCACAAAATCATGAAATATACATACTCATCTTCTATAGTTTGTCCTTTATTTGGTCCCGTTTTCTTTTTATTGCCACCACCAAAACAGCCAGTTGTCCCTGTATGTAGAAGCATAAGTCTGAGGCCAGTTTTAAAGACAGCCTGAAGATTACTCATTATACAGGCAAGCCTAGATAAGTCTGAGGCCAGAATTTAAACAAAGCCTGAAGATTACTCATTATAAGGCAAGCCTAATTATGCGTTAGGCCGGTATTTAAGGGCAGCCTGAAGTGTACCGATTATACAGGCAAGCCTAGATAAGTGTAAGGCCCGTATTTAAAGACAGCTAAAAGATAACTATTATACAGGCAAGCCTAGATAGGTGTGCAGCCAGTATTTGAAGACAGACTGAAGTATACTCATTATACAGGGAAGCCTAGGAAGTTTGAGACAAGAATAGCAGTTATTTCTTTTTTCTTCATAAATCAGTTTGGCTCTTAAAAGGATAAGATAAAAAAAATATTGTTAAAACACAGAGATTTATCTGTGCTTTTTATGGGTCAAAATGTACTCACTCTATGCATTTTACTCCATTTTTAATATAATCAGTTTCAAACCCAAATTGATTACCTCCTTTCTCCTGTTTCTTCTGTCTCCGCAGAGTTGCGTCACGCTTCTTATAAAAGTCTGGATCAGCAACTTCCTGAATTCGGAATGCCAAATTCCGCAACGTGCATACACAGTTTGTGACTGGTTTATTGTCCACATTATTTTGATCAATTGCTATCTTTAGCGTGTGAATTAATGAGTCCACAAGTCCGTTACACTCTCGCAGTCTCTTCCTGGCTTCTTCACCTGCTGAACTCACGTTCCTACAATATATGACAGGGATCTCAAACAACTGAAAGTGTATCTCCAAAAGTACAGCATTTCAACAAAATTGGAAATAAAATTTGATGCAAACATTTGAAATATGTCTGTGATAAGAAATACAACTGTTATACAACCTATTACAAGCGCCATTACAAGCCCTACTAGGGACTACAAGCTGTTCTGCACGACTCCAGATTAAATGCTGCACCATAAAACTCCAGACGTCAAGCCAAATTACAAGTAGTCATACAGTAACACTACAGACTTCAGACAGCATAATACAACAAGACTACACGCCATACCGTAAAACTCCGGTTGCATTGCGGAAGGTTGTGGTCCAGGAGTCCTGGTTGTGTACTGGAGGCAGACCCCGTTTCTCCCACCCAGACTGCGGTATCACCACGCTGTTCACCAGCACTGCCAGCGCATCATCTATAATGGCTTTCTTCAAATCCTGCCAGCAGTAAGAAATCATACATGTACCACTTGCACTTTACAAAATGGCCCCAGACTGTTCAATAAATAATGTTTCCATAATAACCTTAATAAAATATGATGCATTCGTATCTTAAATGGTTGAATATTATTTATTTCCTTCACAAACACTACTAGTGAAATTAGTATTTCCAACCTACCCCAAAATTTAACTGTTAAGAATGATGACTGTCTGTCACACCATATAATAAATGCAAAAATGAAAGCAATTAAATAATTGTACAAATAAGCCTCAGTCTGTTAAAAGTGGGTTTAATACATGCTTGCCACACAGGCTAATCAGGCACAACACTTTCCGCCTCAACTGGATTTTCGCTGAGAACGAAAAAATCCCATAAAATGCATTACACCCCGTGTTTTAAGAGCAAGGCTCCAATGCAGCACATACATCACATGAGGAGAGGTTCCAGAGCACGCCTGTAGCCAGGTCCCGGGTATCCTCATCCTGGGTCTTCCTTAGCAACCGTACCAACGCCGGGATACCACCCGCATTACGGATAGAACGCTTAAATTGCACAAGAAGATGAGTATTGAACCAATAGCCCACTTGAAAGTAGTTTAACTGATCATTATAAACAAATGTCACTTGCTTATTTCTGTGTATAAAATTAAAAACAAAATTATTTCAGTTCATACTTTTTAAAACAGAATCTTAATATGATATATAAACTAGAGATAAACCTCAATTGAGACCCAAGGCTTGGACATTTTAACCAACTCACATGCACATTCATCTCCAGTAAGCTTATTGGATAAGAATTCAATACACTAAATGCACATTGAATTTGTGTTTGTTTGAATTGTTCAGTTATATCAAGGCAGTAACACAACCTACTTAAAACTCTTCCTGGGTAAACATGATTAACAAGTATCAAATGCACATATTTATGCCAGCAACTGACAACATCATTTATGTTTAATAATTATTCAAATAATGAATGACCAATGCATACACAAAATATGTGGGCCACCAGGGCATTTGAACATGTGAGCCTAGCCTTCTACCAACTCAGGTAGCTGACCCAGCTAAAGCCATATTCATTACATTATTTCAAGTACAGCAATACAACCACACAAGCCCAGCCTACCTTGTTCTCATCATTGTGTCGCCCATAGGACATGTTCTTCAACGCCCCGCAGGCGTTCTTATGCACCTCAGGAAAGTCGCTGTTCAGCATGTCCACAAGTAGAGGAATGCCGTTCAGACCTCGTATCTTCTGCTTGATGTTGTCGTCCATGTAGCTGAGGTGGGTAAGGTATGCAGCAGCGTTGGCCTTGATGGCATCGCTAGGATGACTCAGAAAGTCTATCACCTCCTGGAGGTCAGGTGACCGCCACCGCATTGCTGCCACAAAACAGCGTAAAGTATACAAATGTCATTAAAATCTTTCTCTTTGAAGAAATCTTGTCAGAGAGATCTTAATGACTTAACATGATGTTAAATTAATCTCAAAAATAGGTCAATTATCACAAAAGCTCCAAATGTAAAATATCTTTAGATCTTATCCTATTAAAATAAAAAGCTTTTTTTTAAGTTTTAAATTCCTCATCTAAGTGATGCCCAGATGCTCTGACATTACCACAGCTGTACACATGTTATGTCAAGTTTGTATACATGTATATAGACATTTAAAGCACATTTCACACAAAAATGCCAACTTCAAACTGCAGTGTGATGCTGAACACAATCTACTCCATCTGCATACCAACATATTTCTTTCTGTTAGAACTGAGAACCATTTATCAAAAATATCCACTTTAGCTGCCAAAATTAATAATGTTAAAGCCCAATTTTGTTGACAGTATAGTTTATGACAAAAAAGAACACAGGTGTGTTTTGGAACCAACTCAGTGGAGGAAGACACCCTCCTCCCATTATTAAGTTCACCTAAATTTTGATTGTCATAAAACCCATCAAAGTTAAGAACTATTTGTTAATCTAGTTTTGCATAGAAAGGGAGAGAAATAAAACTTATTTAAATTTAAGTCCAATCTCATACAGAATACACTGCAGCACTTACAATCCTCATTCCCAGAAGGTGTGTGAGATCTGTCCTCCGGGTAATTGTCATCTGGGTGGTGAGGGTCGTCCTCCACGTAGCGGACTGGGCCCTCCCGCCCGTCATACTGCGGGGGACGATCATGAAGGCTGTGAAGACTGCCTGGACCTGATGTAGTAGAACATGAACATTTACATCACAGTGGTCAACATACTTGTTTATTCTTACCTTTTCTAAATCACATTTTGATGGAAAGTATACAATGTAGTCTAGCTTAAATACAGCTAAGTGGTAAAATATTATTCAAAGATCAACAGTATATCACTTCATCAAAAAAAAAAAACACCATTTTTCATCATAAGATTTTGCTTAACATACACCCGGTACACAAATTTGCCAATGACAAACAAATCAGACAATTTTAAAGAAATAAGTGCTAAACACTCAGTAAATAAAAGATATCTGACTTTTCTTTTATAATCTAAATTGAGATAAAATTTCTATGCAACTACCCATACTCATGCGTTCGCTGCCAGCCGCTGGGGAGTGTCCCCGGGGGTAGGGATCCTCTAGTTGCTGTAAATGGAGCAGAGAACGCTGCTTCTGGCGGAACGGGTCGTCTGCAAACGGGTCGTCCTGGACCTGGGGCAGGCCTTCATGACGACGGTTTTCCTGGGGATAGGCAAAACGTCATAATTGACTGGGAAACAGCCTTTTTTTTTTACTTTTTTGCAATTGGGAAACATAGGAGAAAATTTGGGGAAACATCACAGTAATAGAGGCAAAAACAGAATTGGAGAAACAACACAATAACAGAGGCATCTACAAAATGAGAGAAACATAACACAAGAGGGCCTGAAAAGCCCAAAGTCGCTCACCTGAGATAACAAGATATTATTGGGATAAATCTTCCGACCAAGTTTCACGAAGATCGGAAAATAAATGTGGCTTAGAGTGTTAACAAGGTTTAAGTATAGCCATATAAGGAAAAATGCCCCGCCACCTGGCGGCCATGTTTTTCAACCAACCGGCATAATTTTCAAACTCCTCCAAGATATAATTGGGATGAATCTTCTGACCAAGTTTCATGAAGATTGGACAATAAATGTGGCCTCTAGAGTGTTAACAAGATTTTACTATAGTCATATATAGCCATATAAGGAAAAATGCCCCGCCCCTTGGCAGCCATGTTTTTCAAGCAAATGTTACCATTTCTGAACTCATCCAAGATATCAGTGGGACAAATCTTCTGAGCAAGTTTCATGAAGATTGGAAAATAAATGTGGCCTCTAGAGTGTTTAGATTCTAGATTTTGCTATAGCCATATAAGGAAAAAATGCCCCGCCCCTTGGCAGCCATGTTTTTCAAGCAAACGTCACCATTTTCGAACTCATCCAAGATATCATTGAAACCAATCTTCTGACCAAATTTCATGAAGATTTGACAATAAATGTGGCCTTTAGAGAGTGAACAAGGCAAATGTTGACGTCGCTAGACAGACAACGGACAAAAGGCGATCACAAAAGCTCACCATGAGAATGAACAAAACATCAAAATAACCAAGTCATCAACATATTTCATACTATTAAATCAATTTTAACAATATAATAATATTGTTCTTTGGACAGATTTACAACCCGGTACTATTTCAGCAAACCCACATCTTCTGGGTAGTAAGGGTCTCCATAGTTGCCATGGGGATCCCGTAGGAAGCTCTGATTGGTTGGCTGGTCGTCATCGTAGTCTCTGTGCCTGAAATGTCACACAGAAATCAGCTCATAGGCTTATTTGTTTCCAAACGATTAAAAATGTTCCCCCATGAAGTTAGAAAAGACCATTTAAATGTTGGTTATTCTTTTTTACATTCGTGCAAAATGTGCAGTGTACACAATATTCAATATTAAATACAATATGTAATTGACAAGACATGCAGTTACAACCTTAAACAGAGTTTACCCAATATTCATTCCCTTACCATGAACATTCCAAATAAATATTAAACTCTCATTACCCAATATAAAAAAAAAACACCCGAGAAAAACATGAACATTGAAAAAAAAACAATACTTGTAATATTTGACCCCAATATTTTTCTACCTGTCATTCTGAGGTACGGGTCCCCGAAAGCTGTCATCCTGGGGTTCCCTGTACGAGTCTTCCTCCTGGTAACGACTGTCATCAGGTGGGGGCCCTCTACTGTCTACCGGCTCACCATACCTGGCACACACAAACAAGTTAATATAGGTAAGGATTGCCATTTGAAAACTGCGTATTTTAAAATGTATTTTGGTCAGTAGAATGGTCAAGAAGAACTACAAACATTGCTTTGAAAATGGCTTGCATTCAGAATTGAATACATCTTTTGTTTTTCAATATGATTCATGCCACCAATGCAAGTTGATTTTCATTAACAATTACAAAATGATTTACCCTTAAAAAATGTCCAATCTCTGATCTCATAACACATTTCACAGCATAGCAACCAACCAATCAAGTGGTCACAAATTGAGCTCACCTGTCAATCATGTGCTGAGATCCTGAATAGTTTGGCCGGCCCTGGAAGCTGTCCGGCTGATCATGATAGTCATCAGGGGGACCGTGAAAACTGTCCGGCTGGCCTTGGAAACTGTTGTCATTGTACCGATCATCCCCAGGGTATTGAGGCTGGGCCCCACCCCGGGGGCTGTCCATGTACTTGCTCCTTGGGTCATCTCTGTAGCCTCTTTCCAGCATGGGAGACTGTCTGTAAAAACTGTCCTCCACTTGGGGGGCTCCATATCTGTCTGTGGGGGCAGGAGCTCTGTTGAGGTTGAAACTGTCTGCATTTAATAACCTTACAACACTACTTATTTATAAGTATTACAGCATATGCTTTAAATTGCAAGACTTATCTGCATTATTGTAAGAGGATGCAACCTTTTGACATTAAAAAAACACAAACTTTTTATTTGTATTAAAAGTCAATTTGGTAAACCATTAAGCTTTTAGAAACTTTATACAAATCAATTAACAGGAGAGAAAAATATAAACAACTACTTAACTATCTCAAACAACTTCAAAATGCATCTATCACCTAGAGATATTAAACAGTATAGATAAAAAAGACATTATATAAACATCTACCACATTTGTTATAAAATTTAAAACCCAAAATACCACAACCTTTTGGCCATGCAGTATTACCAAAGCTCAACCTTATATGCGCTAAGCAACTAACACTTAATATGAATGTAAATAGCAACTAGTTCAGTGATCCTCCTAGCATTCATCATGTTCATAACTGTTTCAACTCAAGAATGTTAATAATAATCATAAAATCAGGGAAACATTGTATCTACTTTCTCATATATGTAAACATACAATATAATCAGAGGGACTGAAAAGAGGGGTATTTGTTTACTACAGGTTCCAATATTGCAAGTTCTTTTATAAACATTTGGATGTGAGATGTAGGGGATACTAGTGTCCATAAAAAAATTCAACTGATACAAATTGGTCAAATATGAAAATCTAGCACCAAACATAGTTACAAAAATTTCCACAATGGAGTTTCTTCATGCATCTCAGTATTTTACAAAAATAATGCATATTTAAAAAAAGTGTATGTTTTACAAATTATATCATTTGTTACCAGAAAATGTGCAGTTGTTCACAAATCCCAGAGTGTAGCAACACCAAAACTTCAGTTAGAAGCAGTTTTTAAATGATACAAGCCAAGTTACAATTCATATAAAAACTGGTTTAGACATCTTTTCATGCAAATCATTTTTTATTTCACTATTACATACTGCATCAATCAAGCAATTCTATAAATAAAAGACATGCTCTCTCTTCACTATGAAATGTAGCTTTTTTTAACGTTAAACAATTAAAAAATGCATGCATACAACCCTCTTGCCTTCCTTCCATGCATCTCAATGAATTGACATGCAAGTGTACCACACTGTAGTGGACTATTTAATTGTTCAGTCGATAATGCATGTTTCAAAATAAAGTTTAAATAATAAAATCCACAAAAATGAAAGTTAAAAAACCAGTCAGAATATTCTTTACGGATTACATTATGAGGGTTAAAATCAGTCAATATACCATTACAAATAAATAGAAATCATTAAAAGTATGTAAGAATGGAGCAGTTACACCAAAGAAGTAGTTTTATTATGATGGAAACAGCCCACCACTTAAAAACACACTTTGAAATATGCAAGTCACTCCATGCATGATTGATCAAGAAGCTGAAAACTAGCTGATAACTAAATGCACCAGAATGATGGGTAGAATGGCAGCATTCACGATGAAAACACAATCAACCAGATCCCTTACCACGACGCAATCCAACAGTTATCCAACAGTCTTCATGGGACAAAGCATATCACACGATTCCTAACTAGTCATTTTGATATTAACAAACAAGGGAAAATGGTCAAAATGAGCATTCATTACATGTATTACCATTGTACATTGCAATTAGTTCAAACATAACTATTTAAAATGCTCAAAATATAAACATTCACACAGGCAGTTTGGTTAAATATCATGCCGTGCAGCCATTTGGTGTCATCAAATATGATTATAGACCACTGTAGGGTTTACATTTACACATCATAATAATAAAATGTTATGTAAATGAAGGCAATCATATGAATTATTAATCTTAATTATGTCATATAAAGGAAAATTAAATAACAAGAAATAACAAGATGTGTTTGTGAAACACAATGTCCCCCTATATGACGTTTGACCTTGTAGGATGACCTTGACCCTTCACCACTTAAAATGTGCAGCTCCATGAGATACACATGCATTTCAAATAAAAAATTGCTAGCTTCAATATTGCAGAAGTGACATTACATGAGCAATTTTGACCCATGAATTTGACCTTGAAGGATGACCTTGACCGTTCATCACTAAAAATGTGCAGCTCCATGAGATACACATGCATGCCAAATATCAAGTTGCTATCTTCAATATTGCAAAAGTATTCATAAAATTAGCGATTTGGGCCACATATATTTGACCTCTGACCTTGACCTTTCACCACTCAAAATGTGCAGCTCCATAAGATACACATGCATGCCAAATATCAAGTTGCTATCTTCAATATTGCAAAAGTACTCATAAAATGAGCGATTTTGGCCACATATATTTGACATCTGACCTTGAAGGATGACCTTGACCTTGACCTTTCAACACTCAAATTGTGCAGCTCTATGAGATACACATGCATGCCAAATATCAAGTTGCTATCTTGAATATTGAAATACTGCAAAAGTGTACATTAAATGAGCGATTTTGACCCATATATTTGACCTTTGACCTTGAAGGATGACCTTGACCTTTCATCATTCAAAATGTGCAGCTCAGTGAGATACATATGCATGCCAAATATCAAGTTACTATCTTCAATATTGCAAAAGTTATTGCAAATGTTAAAGTTGGCGCAAATCAACCAACCAACCAACAGACCAACCAACTAACAGACAGGGCAAAAACAATATGTCCCCCACTACTATAGTGGGGCACATAAAAACACAAGACCTTTTTATTAAATAATAATTTGATGCCCAGGATATTTAGAGAATTAAGTGTGTTGGTCACATCTGCTGCATCATTAATAAGTAGAAAGTCATATGAGCAGCGTGCGACAATGGATTTGATGCCTTATGTGGCCAGTGAGATACTCTGTCAGGTAACAAGATGACAAAACATTAAGTGACTTTATAGCAAACAGAAAAACTCCTGACCAGCCTGCGCAAACTCATATAGCATAAGAACCCTTTCGCATAATGCTTCTATATTATGTAAATCTTTCCTTTTCTAACATTTGTGTACCCATGGAAACAAGAAACTGTCGGAGACAGGTGATGCTCCCCAAAGTTCTTTTTGTCACAATATTGCACTATATGTTCAGATAAAAGGAAACATATAGTAGTTGGGGGGGACAAGAATTGCACTATACATACAGTTAATGGAAAATTTCAAAGAGCCATAACTCTGTGAAAAATCATCCAACCAGTACCGGCTGATAGGGTAGGGTAGCTCTCTTGGTAGTGAAGCTTCCTATAAAGTTTAATTGAATTCCGGTCATTAATTGCTGAGAAATAGCCCGGACAAAAATTGTGCACAGACAGACGGACACATGGACGGACAGACGAAGCGGCGACTATGTGCAACCCCCCAAAAATTTTGGCGGAGTAAACAAAACCACAAAACAAATAAAAAAATAAAATCCATATTCTTAAGCACATTACAGTAATTAAAATCAGATCAACTAAGCAAGCATTAATTCTTACATAAATGCCTATGACCAAACAAGAGGGCCTGAAAGGCCCAAAGTCGCTCACCTGAGATAACAAGATATTATTGGGATAAATCTTCTGACCAAGTTTCACGAAGATCGGAAAATAAATGTGGCCTCTAGAGTGTTAACACGGTTTTACTATAGCCATATAAGGAAAATAGCCACGCCCCGTGGTGGCCATGTTTTTCAACCAACCGGCATCATTTTTGAACTCTTCCAATATATTATTTGGAGCAATCTTCTGACCGAGTTTCATGAATATCGGACCATATAAGGAAAAATGCCCCGCCCCCTGGCAGCCATGTTTTTTCAACCAACTGTCATCATTTTTGAACGCGTCCAAGATATTATCGGGATGATTCTTCTTACCAAGTTTCATGAAGATCGGACAGTAAATGTGGCCTCTAGAGTGTTAACAAGATTTAACTATAGCCATATAAGGAAAAATGCCCTGCCCCTTGGAAGCCATTTTTTTCAAGCAAACATAATTATTTTCAAACTCATCCAAGATATCATTGAGACCAATCTTCAGACCAAATTTGATGAAGATTGGACAATAAATGTGGCCTCTAGAGTGTTAACAAGGTTTTACTATAGCCAAATATAGCCATATAAGGAAAAATGCCCCACCCCTGGTGGCCATGTTTTTAAAGCAATCAAAACCATTTTCGAACTCATCCAAGATATCATTGGAACAAATCTTCTGACCAAGTTTCATGATGATTGGAAAATAAATGTGACCTCTAGAGTGTTAACAAGGTTTTACTATAGCCATATAAGGAAAATAGCCCCGCCCCGTGGTGGCCATGTTTTTCAACCAACCGGCATCATTTTTGAACTCTTCCAAGATATTATTGGGATGAATCTTCTGACCGAGTTTCATGAATATCGGACTATAAATGTGGCCTCTAGAGTGTTGACAAGATTTTACTATAGCCTTATAAGTTATATAGCCATATAAAGAAAAATGCCCCGCCCCTTGGTGGCCATGTTTTTCAAGCAAACATAACCATTTTCGAACCCATCTAAGATATCATTAAGACAAATCTTATGACCAAATTTCATCAAGATTAGACAATAAATGTGGCCTCTAGAGTGTTAACAAGGTTTTACTATAGCCATATAAGGAAAAATGCCCCGCCCCCTGGCGGCCATGTTTTTCAACCAACCGGCATCATTTTCAAACTCGTCCAAGATATTATTGGGATGAATCCTCTGACCAAGTTTCATGAAAATTGGACAATAAATGTGGCCTCTAGAGTGTTTACAAGATTTTACTATAGCCATGTATAGCCATATAAGGAAAAATGCCCCGCCCCTTGGCAGCCATGTTTTTCAAGCAAAGGTTACCATTTCTGAACTCATCCAAGATATCAGTGGGACAAATCTTCTGAGCAAGTTTCATGAAGATCGGAAAATGAATGTGGCCTCTAGAGTGTTAACAAGGTTTTACTATAGCCATATTAGGAAAAATGCCCCGCCCCCTGGCCGCCATGTTTTTCAACCAACTGACATCATTTTCGAACTCATCCAAGATATTATTGGGATGAATCTTCTGACCAAGTTTTATGAGGATCGGACAATAAATGTGGCCTCTAGAGTGTTAACAAGATTTTGCTATAGCCATATAAGGAAAAATGCCCCGCCCCTTGGCAGCCATGTTTTTCAAGCAAACGTCACCATTTTCGAACTCATCCAAGATATTATTGAAACCAATCTTCTGACCAAATTTCATGAAGATTGGACAATAAATGTGGCCTCTAGAGAGTGAACAAGGCTGTGTTGATGTCACACGACGGACGACGGACACAAGGCGATCACAAAAGCAAACCATGAGCACGTTGTGCTCAGGTGAGCTAAAAATGATTTAAAGTCAAACATATATTAGATGGAGAACCTGAGCAAACATGATTCAAAACTGACCAGTGCAAGGATTGTAGGCTTGTGCTAATTTAGATCACTGATTAATCAATAATCCTATAATTAAATACATAAACCCTACAGTGGCTCTGAAAAAAGGGGACCTAACTTGATATGAACAACAAGGTCTACCTAGAGAATGAGTCATTGTGGAAGGAACTATCTGGCGGATGAAACTGCTGCATGGGATTTGCGTCGTAGGGATCCAAGCTACCACCATAACCCCGCGGCGTGTGAGGCTCCGATGGTACAGGGCTATTACGGTAATTATCCCCGTAACCATCGTAATAGTTTGGGTTAAACCTGGTGGGTGTGGGGGGTCCACGCTGGGAACCATTGACAGGGGAGTCAGGGTGGACGTTGCGCTGGAGGCCAGAATACGGTGCATAGTTGTCGTTGTGCTGGTCTTGGGGCAGGGACGTACGGCTGCCCAGATTCTGATTACTCTGCTTCAGCTGGAACACAAAGCACTGGCATAACTTATCAATACAAAAGTTAAGCTGGGTTAAGCAATAACATGATGCATGTTCGAAGATATCTCCAAAAATGAATTCATTTATCGATGCTTAAAACAACATACATGGAACAATGATGCTTTATTAAAACTTTCTTCGATATTAAACACAACCACACATACAATGTAATTTATACAAACTGGTAGAGACAATGCAATTATATTCATATTCTGAAGTTATAAATTTGCAAGTTACTAACCAGGTTACATGGGTAACTTACCTGGTTGCCTGGGTTACTGACATGGTTGTGTGAGATACTGACCTTCATGTGTGGATTACTGATCTGGTTTGATGGGTTACTGACTGGTTGAGTGGGTAACTTAACATGAAGCATGGTTAACAGAGCTGATTGCATGGTTTTACTGATCTGGTTTCCTGTTTTCCTGACATGGTTGTGTGGGTGTTTGACCTGGCTCAGTGCTGTCCACAGGCCATTTAATGATACCTTGCCGGGGCTCTTGAATTTCAAAATCATATTCAGCGGTGCACTTGAAATTTAGCGATAAGTGTATTTTTCTGAACCTAGCCCTTCTTAAGATCAAAGAAATATAGACTTCGCCGAATATTGTGATAGTTTGTCAACTTAAGCCTGCCTAAAGGTGGAGCGTTGATGTATTGGAAAATCTAATTGGCCAATGAGAGCGCACATTTTGCTTTAGCGACAGCACTCGTAGGCAGTCCAATACCTGCAGTTACATCATGCAGACGACAAGTGAAGTAATTGCCATAAGTGTTTAATTTTGTGACAGTTTGTTAGCTTTGTTTTCTACACCACCCATTGGTACCTACGGTTACTGACCTGGTTGTATGGATAACAGACCTGGTTGCATTGATAACTGACCTGGTTTTGTGGGTTACTGACCTGGTTGCATGGATAACTGACCTGGTTGCATTGATAACTGACCTGGTTTTGTGGGTTACTGACCTGGTTGCATGGATAACAGACCTGGTTGCATTGATAACTGACCTGGTTTTGTGGGTTACTGACCTGGTTGTATGGATAACAGACCTGGTTGCATTGATAACTGACCTGGTTTTGTGGATTACTGACCTGGTTTCATGGATAACTGACCTGGTTGCATTGATAACTGACCTGGTTTTGTGGGTTACTGACCTGGTTGCATGGATAACAGACCTGGTTGCATGGATAACTAACCTGGTTTTGTGGGTTACTGACCGTGTTGCATGGTGAACTGACCTGGATGCGTGGGTTGCGGTTGCTGTTGTTGCTCTGCAGGGAGTGATGAGATGAGTGCATGGAAGTGTCGTGGTGTGGTCCTCCATTGTACGAGTTGTAGTCCCCGCTGTATGGGCCCCCTCGGCCACCATAGTGGTCCTCTGGCATGTAGTTCATGTTGTCCTCACTGCAAACACACAAACAATTTATGAAGATCATGTGGAATTAGGTTGGGTTTCATGATGATTTGGGATAGATTTCATTCAGTTGGTAAATGATATCACTTGTTTGTCAGCAACAATATACACAGATAATAAACTACTTCCCAACCCTGCAGAGCATACTCTCAAATAACAATTATACATAAAGTGAACCTTCAACTGCACCAGCATGAGAGAAACCTTAGTATACCGTATTGGTCCATGATTTAGGACAAGCAACCAATTTTCTACCAACTAAGCACAAAACAAAGTAGAACAATAGACACACACATACACAACAAACACACAAACGAAACAAATCCAGGGTCATTCTGGACATAGAATACAATTAATTAATTGTTACCAAATTTAAGAGTGTAGTTGACTTGACAGGAAGCAAAGAATATCAATTGCGTAAAGGGGTGTTGATAAAAGGATCAATTACTCAATATCTAATACAATATTTCATAACTCAGCAAAGAATATCACAACATACACTAAAATAACATCTTGCTATTCTGTATAGTATTAACAACATATACAGTTGCATGTTGATACACAAAAAACAGAGAGACAAGGGCTGTTTGTAAAACATGCATGCCCCCCATATGGGCTGTCCGTTGTAGTGGCAGCCATTGTGTGAATACGAATTATGTCACTGTGACCTTGACCTTTGACCTAGTGACCTGAAAATCAAAAGGGGTCATCTGCGGGTCACGATCAATGTACCCATGAAGTGTCATGATCCTAGGCAAAAGCGTTCTTGAGTTATCATTCAAAAATCATTTTACTATTTCGGGTCACCGTGACCTTGACCTTTGACCTTGTGACCTCAAAATCAATAGGGGTCATCTGCAAGTCATGATCAATCTACCCATGAAGTTTCATGATCCTAGGCGTATGCGTTCTTGAGTTATCATTCAAAAACCATTTTACTTTTTCTGGTCACCGTGACCTTGACCTTTGACCTAGTGACCTCAAAATCAATAGGGGTCATCTGCGAGTCATGATCAATGTACCTATGAAGTTTCATGATCCTAGGCCCAAGCGTTCTTGAGTTATCGTCTGACAACCACCTGGTGGACGGACCGACCGACCAACATGAGCAAAGCAATATACCCCCTCTTCTTCGAAGGGGGGCATAAAAAGTTCACAACAAAAATACACAATGATGTCTTGTTCTGTGAAAACTGGTCAAAATGCATGTGCATAAAGTGTCGTCCCAAATTAGCCTGTGCAGTTCGCACAGGCTAATCAGGGACGACACTTTCCGCTTTTATGGTATTTTTAGTTGCAAGGAAGTCCGTCCTTACTGAAAATCAAGTTTAGGTGGAAAGTGTCGTCCCTAATAAGCCTGTGCGCACTAATCTGGGACAACACTTTAAGCACAGGCATTATGCCCAGTTTTCTCAGATCTCGACTCAATGTCAATTGACAATCATGACGTAAGTATTCACATTTTGCCTAACCGAAAAGTACACATCTGTGCAAAAAATATCTCAACATTTATGAACATCATATCTATAAAGTTTAATGTTGATCCCAAAAGAAACGAAGACTAGTTCACTACATATAGCACACATGTGCAGCATGACAGAAGGACCGACCAACCAACAAACCAACCGGATGATTCCAGTTTACCCCACTAGAATTGTTTGCTGGGTGTAGCTATGCTCATTTCTTGCACAGAAACTTGTAGAAGCATCCCTGTAGTTAGCTACAAGCTGAATTCAATTATATTTGCACATTAAAGTTCTTTTTTCTAGTACATATTGAAATTGAAGGGCCTGATTTTCAAAGATTTTCAATAGCACACCTTATTTCATGCTTTGAAATTTTACTCATTATACAAAACCTAAAGCAAATCTTCCCAATGAAGTAATTATCATTCATTTTAACACCTACATGTAGCTTGCAGGTTTTAATTTTCTACTGAAAGAAGTTTGCATGACATCCATCTCATTTTCTATTTACAGGGATTTTTTTTCTTAAAAGCAAATAAGCACTATTTGGAAAAGCAATTAAACTAGGAAAATATACACATCTTTCAGCTCAAGAAAGATTGCAAATAGTTGCTGACAATCATGTAAGCTACATGTACACATTGAATTAATCTCTAATAAAAGGGGGGCTAATGCATGTGCATTCTGCACAGGCTAATCAGGGATAACACTTTTTCGCCTAAGCTTGATTTTTGCTTTGAAGAGACTTTCTGTAAACAACAAGAAATGTGTTTGTCGGAAACGCAATGCCCCCTATTGCGCCGCTTTGAAATAAAAATTTCAATATATCATTTGACGGTTTACAAATTATCTCCCTTATTACTTCCATTGGATTGTATTTTTTGACGTTTGACCTTGAAGGATGACCTTGACCTTTCACCACTCAAAATGTGCAGCTTTATGAGATACACATGCATGCAAATATCAAGTTGCTATCTTCAATTTTCAAAAAGTTATGATCAAACTTTAACGAAGGTTAAAGTTTTGGTTGAAGTTTTGGATCTCACACAATGAATGAATGAATGAATGAATGACAGACAGGCCAAAAACAATATACCCCTGATCGTTCGATCCGGGGACATGGAAATATCATAAAAGTGGAAAGTGTCGTCCCTGATAAGTGGATTTCACAGGCTAATCAAGGACGACACTTAAGCACATGCATTAAACCCCTTTTTCACAGAGCTGAGAGCACGGTCCAAATGTTTTGTTTTCATTTGTCTACCAAGTGAGGATTGTAATGGGTAGGCATATTATTTCTGTAAAGCAAAATTGTATGTAAAACTTTGCCATAATTTAAGGATAATTTTTTATATATGTGACTATATATTTCTATGTAGTTTATTTGTTTAACCAATTTACCGAAGGATCATGATGACAACAAGAGCACCGCATAACGGGTGCCACGCTTGACCTAGTGACCCAAAATGGGTGTGGCGTTTAGAACTTATCAAGGTGCATCTACATATGAAGTTTCAAAGTTGTAGGTGGAAGCACTTTGATTTTAGAGCCAATGTAAAGGTTTTATCACGACACCGGAGGACGTCGGACGGCAGACGGCGGGCGACGAAAAGGCTATGACAATACCTCGGGTTTTCTCCGAAAACAGCCTTGCTCATAAAATAAAAGTATATTCAACTCTCTCAAAACTTATTAAGAACAAAAATTAGGGGTCTTTTCATTATAAAAAAATATTTCAAGTAGGGTCAATTTTGTTGGGTAAGAAGGTAATGGCAAACAAAGGTACTTTAATTGATGGTGTTGTTATAGAGAGAGTTATACAGTTTTTAAATAGAAAAACTTTATGTTAATTTAATGTGTGAACATTTCATTAAGTTTGGTTTTGTTTCAACAGGACATGTACACAATCCATGTTCTGGTGATCTGTTTGATTTTTGAAGCCCATGATGGCACATTTCATTGTTAAAATTAACACATACATGATGTGTTAAAACACTTAGATATTAGCTACATGTATTTGTATCACACGTTTTTTTAAATATATTTTCAGTTGAGCAGATTTTATTATAATCAGTTGAATCTACACCAGTAAAAATCAAAATCTGTGTAAAATATGGTAACTATTATTTATGTCTTTCAAACACAATTTCAAAATAGAGATAAAATTAAAGCAATGATGGTGTAATGACATAATACCATAACGTAACAGGAATGTATCTTTGCATATTTTCATTATGAATCACAATGTATTTCTCTCATATCAGTAAACTTAAACAAGCCTTGAAAATGTCATGCTGATTAATTTAACATCTTATAAAGCACTGATTCATCACAAATTCTTGTGTTAGAGAACCCTCAAGGTAAACCAACGAAAAAATTATTTGAATGTGAATACAACTGATATAATTGTTCTGTTCAGAGAGATTCCTCACGAAATGTCAACAACATAAACATCAACAAGAGCTAGCTCCTTATCTGAACTGCTATTCAATTTATATGTTTCTGTTTGTACCTTAAAGAAAAGTTTTGGGGGACTGAACTTAAGAACTACAAAATGCCACAGACATCTCACATGACAAATTTCGTGTCCAGGGTTTAGGTAGGGTGAGAGTTGGTTTGATTTTTGAAATAGATAGTTTTGTGTTAGTTTTTCTATTGACTTGGTGCCGTTTATGTAATACATCTAATACATTTAACAGAACAACCAGCTTTACCATTTCCCCTTCAGAAGCAAAGTGAAAATGGCTTTTGCAACCAGCATAAAACCAGAAGAGCCTGGAAGTGACTCGCAGTCTGTTCAGGTTTTATGCTGTTTGCTGCTCATTAGTATCTTAAGGTTGGAAATGAAGCCTTTAAAACTTGAATCTAGTAAAGAAGATTATAAATTAAATAAGATTTTCTTAGAGACTAGAAACACATTAAAGTGCATCTATAAGGGGTAAAGGGTTAAATGACCAAAGGGAATGATCAAATAGAAGCCTCAGTGTATTTCGAGGGGTAAGGGCCAGAACGTGATAAGTGCAGTTTTGAAGGAAAATCGGGTTTTGCAAAAGAAATATGTAATATTTACTGCCGCATCTTTTGCACTCAAAACCAGGCTTATATTCAGTCATTTAACATAATTATTGTATAGAACTCCATTGCACTAAGTGTTATGGAGTAGTTTTGTATTATGCCAGAACGTTATATATCCATTCCTGATAGAACCAGACTGTAGTAAATGCACTTGATACAATCTGGCTGGAAAAAAATAAATGAAAATGAGACAGAAAGTAGGAACCAAAATGATATAAGTGCACTTGTATATAAATAGAAAATAAACATACAAGGATTTTTCAGAGGCGTAATGTAATAAGTACACTTATGCCTGTTTAGATTAATATGTAAGGCAACACTTGCAGTGTGATAATGTTTCAAGTGCCTTTACCTAATTAACTGAAAACACCTAAGTATCATTTTAAACAATTAAACAAGATAGCAGATGTTTTGTCTTGTACCTGGAATGGAATGTGAACATAAAAGCTTATGTTTTCATCAAGTAAGGAAGGCAATGTATTAAATAATAGGTGAGTAGTGGATTTAGTTCTTCAATTATTTAGTAGTTTTTACTTCATTATTTTGTATAGTAAATGTAAATTATGTAAATCATGTTATTAGAGCCTATCATTTTCTTCGAAATGAATAAAGTTTGTTATTACAGATTGATATTAAAATATTCTTAATTTACGATTAGATAATTATTAAAATATATTTGCAGAAATAATGCAAAATTTACACTGAAAAGAAAACGCAAGGCACAGCCAGAAAAGTGGAAGAAAAATATTAGAAAGAAACGACGCATGCTTGGACTACAGTACACAAATACAAAAGGGAAGACTGTTGAAGCAAAGCGGCTATTAGATGCTCGTTGCAACTGCAGATATAAATGTAGAAAAATCTTCACACATGAGCAAAGAGATGCAGTTTTTCAAAACTACTGGAATATTGGATCCTACGAACGCCAAAAGGACTTTTTATGTTCCAATGTGAAGGAAAACACTCCTGAGAGAGTTCGTTCAAGTGCAAAGAAGAGACGTGTGTGTTCAAGAAGCTTCTACCTTGACAATAAGCGAGTCTGTAAAGATTTTTTTCTTAGAACATTAAATATTGGCAATAGGGTGGTAGAAACGGCTTTGAAGTCCTCATCCACTGGAATATTTGCTGCATTTGACAAAAGAGGGAAACATACACCACACAATAAGACCCCAGAAGCAGTGATTAACCAGGTTAGACAGCATATTGAATCTTTCCCTACGGTTGAGGCCCACTATACAAGGCAAGACACAAGGAGAAAATTTCTTGGAAGTGATCTTAATATCACATAGATGTATAGGTTATATAAAGAGAAGTGTGTAGCAGATAAAAAGAAAGCTGTCAGTGCATCAAAGTACAGAACAGTATTCTGTGAGGAATATAATTATTCATTTCATGTACCTAAAAAAGATCAATGTCAAACATGTGTCGTATACCACCAGAAAGAGACAGATGGTGAATTAACAGAAACCATCAAACAGGACTACGAAGAGCACATTAAAAGAAAGTTAAAAGCAAGAGCTGAGAAATAAAACGACAAAACTAAATCCAAAGAAGATAAATCATACTGTGTTGCTACTTTTGACTTGGAAGCGGTGTTGCCAGTTCCGTGTTGACTTGTCAGTCAAGTCTACTATAAGCGGTTGTTTCAATTTGTCGTTCTATTCTTTGGCAGATGCAAGTGTGACTTGCTACCTGTGGAATGAAACCGAAGGCAACAGGGGATCGTGTGAGATAGGAACTTGCATACAGACTTACATACAGTCATTGCCAGTGACAACAAAACATCTGTGCCTTTACTCAGATTGTTGTTCAGGACAGAATCGAAACAGGTTCATTTCATTAGCTTTGCTACAAGCCATCAGTAAAAGTCCTAGTTTAGAAACAATCGATCAAAAATTTCAAGAAACAGGACACACTCAGATGGAGAGTGATTCGGTGCATGCAGCAGTAGAAAATGCTAAGAGGCGTACTTCAGTCTTTGTTCCAAGCGAATGGGACACAATCGTTAGATTGGCTCGGAAGAAAAAATCCTATACAGTTGTGCCTATGAAACACTTTGACTTCCATAATTTAAAGTGTCTGGCAAAGTCTGTATTTCCACAAAATATCATTGATCTTGAAGGAAGAAGAATTCAATGGATGAAAGTTAAGTGGCTCCAATTTCGAAAAGCAGACATAAGCAATATTTATGTCAAGCATGACTTTGACGAGAAATTCCAGTGCATAAAAATCAAACAGTCACGAAAAGGTATTTCTCTCAGTTCAAAGCTACCACGACTGTATACTGAGAAACTGCCAATAGCAACTGCTAAAAAGAAAGATTTAATTTCTTTGTGTAGAAATGGAACAATACCCTCGGAGTATCACAAATACTACGAAGACATACCAGATGACAAAAATGTGAGAGACTGCTTACCAGATCCTGACGCACTGGAAAGTGATAGAGACTCCGACCCAGAGTAAGGATCAGCTTGATTGAGTTTTGTTACAATACATGCATAGGTGTTGTATTCAGTGGACAGTTGAAATCAGTAGACAGTTAAATTGGTACAAAAGAAACAGTAAAATGTATAGTGACAGAGGTCTCTTCATAAACAATATTTACAGAGAGGACTATATGAAAGTTTTGTTTGACAAAAAATGTTACTTGTGACATTTTTAGTGTTTACCCAGTATACAATTCAGTGAAATTCTTATTCTTAGTACACTTAAACCATTTTCTATAGCATGCACATGTGCAAAGTGTTTTTTGATAGTTTTCAGTAAGTGCACTTAAAACTATATAAACACAGATAATCAGACATAAGTTCAGGTGCATTTGTAAACAAGTGCACTTATTGCGTTTATACACTAAATGGCTCGACAGACTAGTTTCATGCCAATAAGATATAAGTACATTTTTCTTTAAAACACCATTTTGTATTTAACCCTGCTTATTCTAAATTTTAGTGTATTATCTTATGAGTATTTGCTAGCATATAATCAATTTATCATATACCTATCTTATTTCAAATAAAATATATTAATACTCAAAACCTTATTTTTGATTTTCCCAAAAGTGTGAAAAGTGCACTTATCACGTTCTGGCCCTTACCCCTCGATTTGTGCCTGGTTTTGACTTCCACATTAGCTACCTATAAAAGAAGACTTACCCAAAGTGCATAGTACCCCGGCTCTGGAGCTCGTGTCTGCAAAGAAACAATAAGATAGCATTACCAGTGGTGGTTTTAACCACACAAAAAGGGAGAAAAGAGTGGAATTTTTCAAATTTGTAAACTGTCATCAATCCCTTTATTTGGGTGACCAATACAGGTCGTAATTATATTTATAGCAGTCCAATCGATACAGTTGGCTCTCTTTTGCAAAAAATCATGACACCAGGCTTGTCAGACTTATAACATCCCTGAAAAGGATCCTGAAAAGGGGAAACTCGAAATTTTAAACTGGAATCATCTGACACTCTCAAGGCGACATATTTCAAATCTTGTTTATGTTTACAGCCATTATATCTTGATCCTCTTTTTTCCTCCCCACCCACTTATATTAACTCATCAGCAAGTGTTGCTACTTTATACAAGTTTAGAAAGCTCAGAGAAATGCAGTGTAATGCATGTAATAATCAAAGCATACTGATGATAATGAGATTTCATAAACAAACTCGTTTTCACCTGAAAATAGCTCTTCTAATTGAACTGAATGTAAATTGATGGTTTCCACACTTCCTCTCCTTCAGACTTTTATTTAATATGAAACTGCATCAAATACATCTGCATAAGATTTGAAAAGCAAAGATTCTTTTTAGCTTCAAACAAAACAAGAAATGGTGAACAGATCACATAGTTTAGTAGAGATGCCTAAATCAGTTAAAGCCACTTTATACAATCTTTTTACTCTTTTTTTCTTTCAAAACACATAAAACTTTGATTTTTATCAAATACTAGTATAAAAAGTACCACACCATTTCTGGTGTACAGCAGAAAACTCCTGCATGAACACAAGACATTAACGCTTTAGGGGGAAATCTCGGTAAGTCTGTGCATATCTGCGTGTTATAAATATCACTGAATCAAACAATAGTTGATTGATGGAAACATACAAAGGTTTTGAATTGATTTCATTTCAAATTCTTGGTCATATTCATACGTTGGTTCAAGATTGTGATGATCACTTTTAACACTTCTTGATGAGCAAGATAATTTGGCAATAATCTACCTTGTGAAAGTCATCTGTCCAGAGAAATATTTGGATCCTATTTATGTTATTATTTATAAAATAAGACAGTCATTTGATTACAAATACTTAACCCATTTATGCCTAGCGTCTAGAAAAAAAGGCCTTGGCAAACAGCATAGACCCAGATGAGACGCCGCATTATTTGGCGTCTCATCAAGGTTTGCGCTGTTTGCTTAAAGGAATTTCTTTAAGAAATAATTCTAAATATATATAGAAATAAATATAATAGACATTCCTAATTTTAAAAAAATAAATTGATCCAATTTAAAAGGATGGGAGAGTCCACTAGGCATAAATGGGTTAACTTGCAAATGACTTTCAAGTTTCACACACTGATGTACCAAGATATTTGGGAGGATTTAACAAATGTGTGACAAGTAAGGCATACAATGATGTTAACACTTCATGATGATTATAGAGGATAAACAAATATTGTTTTTGTTCAACTTTATAAATAAGTATTGAATATTTTATTAACAAGGAACATTACAGCTTCAAAATGAATACTACACATCTACAACACCCACCTCCATCAGACCTGCATTGAAGATAATTCATTTTTCAAATGTCTACTTTATGCATCATTTCAATGGGGATCATGTTTTTCCCACACAATTTTCACCAAAACTAACTCAGTGAAGCAATCACCCCCCAATCACTCAAGCATCCTGCTTTCTTAAAAAGATTATTTTTGTCTATGGCAAGTTGCAAGTTTAAAGCCACCGCATGTGACAGTGTATAAAAGGACAATTATAAGAAAACTAAAGAAGTTCTTCTTGTCACAATGTGTAAGTCATGAACAAGGGATTGTCATCCCCAAACAAAATGAAATATAATTATGTTGAGATCCCAAGTAAACATGTTCTTAATTTTGAAACCTTAACAAACCAATGGATTTTGGAATGTTTTGGAATGTTTATTTAATTACTAAAGCTACATAGTGTTTAACAGAATATAAATAAACCAGGTTTGTCAGTATGAAAAAATCAAAGAGTGTGTTTTACAAACCATTAAGCACTTAAGATATGTGTCTCTACTCTTGTCGAAACTAAGACAGAATTGTAATAGCACATAATTATATAATATGCCCCGATTTTAAAGCATTTTGGTGATCAAATTGTCAAAACATAAATTACTTTATCACTATAACTCAACCATAACCCATTGAATTAAATTACTACATTAAACATGTTCGGTATGTCATGGCATAAAAGGAATATTCAGATCAATGCATAAAATAATCTGTCTGACATGACTATCATATAACATAAGGAAACGATATACTATAGGGGATGCACTTTTGGAAAATAGGCTTAATGCATGAATGTAACTATAGTTTAAACCTATTTATTTAAGCACTATTGCATCAAAAGCCTGAGGCTTATAAAAATGATCGCGAGTCCGTTTCATGGGCCTAGAACCAGTAACTGGTGTCTTGGAGGGAGATCTTGAGAATGCTCCCACAGCAGGGATCAAAACCGTGACCTCCCAGTCGCTAGGCTGACACCATAATTATTACACCACAGCCACCTTGAAGTTTTCCCAAACTTGCCTGTGCAGTCAACAAAGGCTTATCAAGGACGAAATTTTCTGCTTAAACTGGATTTTCATTTAGGAGAAATTTCCTTTAGGCCACAACAAATTGATTAAATGTTCGATGGATTCGCAGCACCTAAAAATCTTAAAACTGAATAAAAATATTTTTATTTTTATTTTGCGCCTGCAGCAAAAAATTTGCTGCGCACCTATTTATTAAATGATTTAGTTGTATTTAGCCTACGTATTTTACGACATAGGCTTAGAGTGTTATAACACTTTGCGTTATTAGATTGGTTTATGGTTAAAACAAATGGCAGTGTTCGTCTGTCTTGTCATGTCGGCAAAAGACACAAATGGAAATGTTAATTTTTTCCCGTGGCAATGAGTCATTGCATCAAAGATGATTTGAGTTATTTTATCATTTCAACCGGATCTACATCAGGATGTGAAATGTCGCCGTTATGCGTTCGATTGGTAAAAATCTGCAAATAAACTTGTTGGTATTGATTAAGTTAAAATATTAAAAATTAACATGCGAAGGAGTGTTGAACTGGACGAAAAAATGTCGAGTATAATATAAATTGTACGAGCCACCTATCTACTAGTTCAAACTGTTGATGGCTAAGTGTAAGGTGTACATTATGCCCCTAAAACATGAATTTAACATAAGTGAGAAAGTGAAGAAACTTTCTGGACCTTAACAACTCTACTGGCATTTGATTGACTTTTTTATATTAAAATACAAAACTTTAACTACTCATTTCTTATTTTTCTTTCATAAGGAAGTTATGTTTTTTTTACTTTACAAAACTTAAACTTCTCATTTCTAATTTTAACTGTGCTAAAATAACGAAAGTAATGCATTTAGTATTGTATAATACCATAACCTATGATATTTAGAACTAATACAAATTTGAGATATTTCGTATCAGTGTTTTTGCCCCAAATTACAGACTCGTATAGGCTGTGTCCAAATTGAAAATTGTAATAAAGCTGTTTCTCCAAAAGTAACTTTTTTTCTTTAAAAAGTCTCGCCAAAATTTCCAAAAAAATAAGTCATTTTTTTTTAATAAACTCAATTGGTTTATTGAGTTTATCATACAGCAGTTTAATGCCCTAGCACTTTATAATATACATTTTAGAAAGCAGTTAAACATGAACTTATTAACAATTGGTATACTGTTATCTATAATAATAATAATAATGATTCAATATTCTCAATTTCATGGTTTATCGCACGTTATCCCCAATAAAAAAGGCACATGCTGTAAAATATGACGCAAAGAAAAATCACTGCTTATGCTTGATATTTATTGTATTATTTATTGTGTCATGTTATTAAACCATCATTGACAGAAAACTAAGCTTCTTATATAACTTTGATAATGAAACCTACATGTACAATGTTAAATTTAAGTAATAACTACCTGGTGTGAGTAAGCAGAACAGCTATTAGAGACTGTTTTTATATATTTTTACAAACATTTGATAAGGGCTTAAACTCAATTATTACTTCTAAATGATCTTGTACTGGTATTTTGCAGATATCATGCAATTGTTTGGCAAAATATATCAATTTACATTGACAATACATAATGTGTTTTTTATTTTTCGCTTTTCGCTCGCCTGTGATTTAAAAAAAAATAGAATAAAAATTAATTTATTTTAATTTCGCTCGCTTGCTCCATTTTTGGGAAGCAAAAATCAGTAGAACAAATCATCAATTTGTTGTGGCCTTAAAATATAAATTCTATAAATGCGGAAAGTGAAGTCCCTGATTAGCCTGTGCAGACTGCAAAGGCTGATTTGGGAGAACACATAATGCGCATGCATCAAGCCAGGTTGTCACATAATGTGGCTCATATATCACATTATATGCAGGACATGATCATTGGCAGTGATCTTCTTCACATGCATGTCCCAGTTATATGCAGGACATCATCATTGGCAGTGATCTTCTTCACACGCATGTCCCAGTTATATGCAGGACATCATCATTGGCAGTGATCTTCTTCACACGCATGTCCCAGTTATATGCAGGACATCATCATTGGCAGTGATCTTCTTCACACGCATGTCCCAGTTATATGCAGGACATCATCATTGGCAGTGATCTTCTTCACACGCATGTCACATTTCATGGTAATGACCAGACCAGATTTGCCAACAGACAGATTTATTTTTATAATTGATAATACAAACTTTGTGCTACAAAAAATTGAACCTTTAGTTTTATTATTAATTTTCTGTAAAGCATGCTTATGTGAACCTTTAACATCTCTGAGGTTTACAACAAACCCCCCTAACATAAATGCTATTACAAAATGTGATACTGAAAGGTAAGATATTTGGACATTTAATTCAATTTGCTACAGTTAGGAAACACACTTTATCTGTTTGCCATCAAGAGGGCATGGTTGTCATATTGATGTAGCTGATCTTTCAGCATGATTACACAAGCATGTAAATCTCATTCTATGAAGATAGCTCTTGCAATGAGACGTTTGAATACCCAGAGACAAAAACACTGATAGAGGAATGTATTGCCCGGCAGGTAATATAATGCGAGTTACATTCCTTAAAGAAAATTTCTGCAAAAATGGGTTTTATACCATAAAACGCAAGTATATCTCTATACCTGCCTGCACATTGGCTCAAACTGGTCAGTAAAGACCATGTCCGCATATAACATCACAAAACTTTGCAGGACTTTAACCTTTTCAGCGCGGGAACCGAATTTTGAAGGCCTGTGCAAACAGTTTGGATCCAGATGAGACGCCACAAAGCGTGGCGTCTCATCCGGATCCAAAGTGTTTGCTATTCTGATAGCATTCTTTGAAAAAAATTGAAGAAAATGCTAATTTTAACAATTCAGCAGACGACATTATAGCAGATGACAAATTTCCCAGCATGCAAAGGGTTAAAGCACTAATGTGCATGTTGATCTGGAGCTACACTGGGCGTATATGGTGTAAGACCAATTTTTGCATGTAGTGGCTCTTATCATGCTATCTTTATTTACATTTTGAACTAGACCACCAAAATTATAAAAATGTTATATGAATGTCCCAATAAAAACTGTTTACACATTTTCATAAAAATCTTTAAGTTTTTTATGAACCCTGTCTTACATCAGTATTTTTCATCTTTGCACAATCAAATCAGCGCTGACAGTTTTATCTAACCTGATTTCAAATGCTACAAATAAAGGAGAATATAGAAGTCATTTCAGTGATAAGTCAAAATGCATCAAGAGGCATTTCACTGAAGTCATATCTCCCCTACTTTCCTCCTGGTAGCAATGTTTACATTAGTACTTTTGACAATTGTAAATGTCAGAAAATGCAATTTAACTTTTGTCAACTTCTTCCACACAACACAACAAGCACTTTACAATAATTATAAATGAAAACATTATATCATAACATTACATAAAACCCCATACACACAAGGGCTGGCCTGCTAACTCTGGGTAATTCTTATCATAAACGAAAAACACAGAATGCAGAGGTTCACTCAGCAAGGTGACAAGCATTGATAATGTGACATACAGGCCAGTAGATGCCTTGAGATTATACAAAGAGCATATGACATGCCATAAGCATGCTGAAATGAAGTTTTGCATAATGTTCTGATAGAAAAGTGTGGTCTCCAAAAGGTTGTTATAGCAGGCCAGCAAGGTCCAGAAAGAGGACATCACCATTGAAGCACAGCACCATTTGGCAAGAAAACCTTGAGTGTGCACTGATATCACCATCTCACAGGGAAATCATATTTTTATTTTTTTCTAAAAGTGCTTAGACATTTATAAACCACTGTGCCACATGAAATTGAATATCAGGGGCATAGTAATCCATTCTACATTCTTAGCATTTACCTCGTGACCTTAAAACTCTTGCATCTAATAAACAGTTGGTTGGTACAAGAAATGTTCACTGAACACTCAACTTAAGGAGGGAGTAGCAATGCCATATTTTAACCCATTAGGCCAGAGTTTTTTAATAAATAGATTTTCGGACCCGCCGACTCTTATTTTTGACGAAACCAAAAAAAAAAAAATTATATAATTTCAATCTCGGATTTTTTTTTCGGGTGCCAAAAGCCGGGTTTTAGACACAAAACGCGTGTCGGGTTTTAGAGAAGTAATTTATTTAAAGCGTTTAAGGATATCGCGTGTAAATGTATCATAAGCGCTTCTGTAACATCGATCATTTTTACTGAAAACATGCAAAATGGTGGCGAGACCACGATGACTTTATACTGGTTTGGACTTATTATTTACCAGGATGCTAAAACCACAAAACAATTTATCAAAGCCACTAGTGACCAATCAATTGGCGATGTTGTGCGCAAACATGTTAATGAACACGACGAAATCGCTTCACTTGAAGCGTCTAAGACAATGATTGACACAGATAAGGTTAAGTGTGACCCATCTATGCCAGTGAATGTTTTGGTCGAGAGCGAATTGAAATGCATACATGCTATTTTAAAGTACCAAACCCCACAGGATCGTAGTATTATAAAAGAAAATGCATTTGATGTCCTAATGGCTATGAGGAGGAATTACTGCTACCTTCCATCTGCCAGGTAAACCATTTGTAAATTATTTAAGAAATTTTACAATTTAATATATGCAATATATTCATTATTTGGCAAACCTGTCATTGCAATTAGCAGGCTGACCAAAAATAATGATTTTATTTATTTTTTATATTAACCCTTTCAGTGTGAGAACCGAATTTTGAAGGCCTTTGCAAACAGTTTGGATCCAGATGAGACGCCACAGAACGTGGCGTCTTATCAGGATCAAAACTGTTTGCTATTCTGATAGTATTCTTTGAAAAAAATCAAAGAAAATGCTAATAAATTGTAGCAATTCAGCAGACGCCATTTTAGCAGACCACAAATTTCCAAGCATGCAAAGGGTTAATTGCTTTATAATTGATAAAATACAAATCTGTTTTGATAGTCTTGGCAAGGTGGTACATGTGACTTTTATAGTGACTTTTAAAAGATCTGTTTTTCATCAAAATGTAACATTGAAGGACATACTGTAGCCACATTTTTCAAGGTGCAATGTATTAAAAATGTGTTATTCTATCTCTACATAATTCCTCTTTGCTATAAGATTGTAGTGGGAAACTTGTACAGCTTTGTGTTTTACAATTTTAAATATTAAACCATCACAAGCTTAATCTTGTTAATTTTGTAACTAATAGATTTTGGTTTGTATTTTCTTTTAATACTTGAGCAACACTTGGCGTGTTTCATTTTTGAATTACATATAAAAGATGTTGTTTTAATAGAGGAATATTAAAGTGCCTAGGCAGTGACATGGGGGATTGGACGACAGATTAAGATTTTTTTAATTTGAAGATTGACTTTGCCAGAGTTTTTTTTAATTCAGATGTTCATTTTGTCTTAAAAGGAATTACTTGCAAAAGACATATTTGCGTGTTTGTGCATTTTCATTTGTAACAGAAACTGTTTCAGATAAAAGAAAATTATGCAACTATAATTATATTCGTATGAATGAAATGCAGGTCCTTTAATAAATGTGTTTATTGCTAAAGATTTGTATGAGAATGTTTAGAACATAATAAATTTCATTGACATTTATTATTTTGGTCATGAAATATACAAAGAACTTCATACTATAACATTTTTAGCATAGTGCATTTTTGGTCACCATCTTTTTTCTTTTTTTTTTTCCGTCCTCCTACTGGACATGTTTTGGAAAAAAATCTGAAAATCTTTTAATTAAAAAACTCTGGCCTTACCAATAGTATGCAACCAACCCAGGGAAGTGCATTGAATCACAGAGAGACCCCAAAGTTCTGTCCATGGCTTCAGGGACAATCCACAGTGACTGTGGACAGCGAGGTGACCCATGACCTACCTGGCTGTGGTCAACAGCTAGTTATCTATGTATGGGTAAACAGAGCAGTTTGTTGTGATAATATGTGTACACAACAAGCCTCTTTTATCAGAGACATCCTCATGTACTGCCTGACTCACTCAGCAATCTTGCCATTGAACTGACAATATTTAGGCAACACAAGATAGACTTCGATAAATAACTTTCATAGGCCATTGCAAACTGACTACTCAATTGATCAAATTTAAGCAATATAGATGTTCAGCTGACAGTGTTACCTACTGAGTATTTCTTTATGATATTTCACCTTTCAAATGTCTTACATTCCAAGTAATATGAAAATGTCAAACAATATATTCTCATAGCATCAACAATCATTTTGAGCAGAATATCTTTCACAAAATAAACACATGGTAAAATACTACAAAGTCTAAGCTACTGAGAAAAACATTCGACAATCAAACATCAACAATTAGGTACATCATTAATTTGCTTACCATTTTTAGAAGGCAAAACCACTTAATTCCTTTGCACTTAATAATAGTGTACAGTCAATATAGTCACTTTATTTACATCCACATATACAACTCAGCAAAAAACAATCTAAAGAAGAACAAACTGGGTCTGTTTACAAAACTGGTTGACACAAACTCAAAGACACATTTCTACATTGATAAAACATTCCCACTCTGTCTTATCCTGAATGTCTACATGTAGTAGGTCAGACAAAACTCTGCATTCTTTCACCCTGTCAAATAAAGGTATACCCACAAACTCAGATAATTGGCTGTTTACCGATAACAGGACAAAAACACTTTATCCCTCAAATCCACAGTTCTATTCAGCTGTGCAACTTTCAATATTCAATATCTGCAAACTTTTATTGCGCTATTTTCCAAACCAACTTATTATACCACATGCTGGAGTTTTGTGTAAACCAGTAGGCAAACCTATAGACCAGTAATCAAGTTATAAGTACAAAATCAATAATAAGAGATATTTTGAAGCAAGCGGCAGTTTACGGATTTCTTTATCTTGCTTGTCATCTGTTATTTGCTTAAGCTTTATTTAATGTTTTTAGACCTTTCAGTCCTTTGAAAGAACAGTTTAAATATGCAGGCTGTTAAAAGAATAGCGGAGCATTTAAAATAAAAGAACAATTTAAAAGGAATGTCAACACAAGATTTTGATAATGATATCTTCCTTTATGCATGAGAACTTTTTGTATGATTAAAAATTATGCATCCACCAAGTTAAAAGACTGCAAACTACCATACTACAGGTAGCTTGATTTAAGAACATTATAATTATAAATAATATCTAATAATTATGCAAAATTATATACAAGTTTCATGCAACTTGGCTGGCACTGTAAAATCAGTACAATGAAAATCAAAAATAGACAACAAAATCAATCTACCCAGCAGCTAAACTTCTTACATCTGCAATCTTATTAACTACACTGATTACCCCGGTAAGCATTTTCACAATTAAAGAGCTTTGCTTTATTAATAGTGTCATTTTTTCATGGACTAAATACAGGTGGTCTTTATTTGCAATCAATATTTTAATTACCTGCATGTAAGTAGTACACATAGCTCTGATGTTTTTGGAGTGTGAAACTTCAATAATTACCAATACTAGTAGCTATGAGCAATAATTAAAAAACATCAATAATTGATACTAGCCATTTCTCTTCAGTGATCCTTAAATGCTTTCTGGTATGTTTCACTTCATAGACCTTTCACACCCTATGAACAAATATTCTTAAGTCACTAAAATCTGAATGGTGCTGTCTTTCATGCTAGTTTATTGAACACTAGAAATATATGTGTACGACATACTCATAACAAGAAGATATCAGTTTATAAGGATTAGAGATGACCTTTATTCTAACATGAGTTTGATTATATATGTTCATGACATTAAGAATAATAGCACTTGGCCAAGAAACAGGTAAATAATAAATAAAATATAAATAATATAAGTGAAACTCACGGATGCTCCTCAATTTGTCCCTTTATGGTCTAATTTTTATTAATGAATTATTGCTTAAGGGGCAATAACTTTCTACAAAACTAACAAGATGTGAACAATATGCTCAGCTCCACCATTTAGGGATATCGCTTAACAAGTTTCATAATGTTCAGATCTAAAGTTCCTATTATATGATACAGTAACATAAAATTCATCAGAAAATGTCACATTATTATTAACAAGAGATGTGTTTGTCAGAAACACAATGCCCCCTAATGCGCCGCTTTGATTTTGTTTAACCTTTGACCTTGAAGGATGACCTTGACCTTTCACCACTCGAAATGTACAGCTCCATGAGATACACATGCATGCCAAATATCAAGTTGATATCTTCAATATTACAAAAGTTATTGCAAACGTTTAACCAAGGTTAAAGTTTGTGACAGACAGACAGACAGACAGACAGACAGACAGACAGACAGACAGACAGACAGACAGACAGACACAGACAGACAGACACACAGTCAGACAGACAGACAGACAGACAGACAGACAGACAGACAGACAGACAGACAGACAGACAGACAGACACATACTATGACAGACAGACAGGCCAAAAACAATATACCCCCGATCTTTCGATACAGGGGCATAAAAAGGCAATAACTACATGAACATATATTGGAGCAGAACAAGTTGAAAATATAATTATGTTCAGCCAATATGGATGCTGCATAGTTTTACAGTCCAACCCCTACTTCCGGTCACCCCTCATCGCCGGTCGCCTCGTGTAGGCGGCCGGTGTGTGCCGCGACCGTCGATAAACACTATATAATGCACCCCTCTTATGCGGTAACCCCGTTTCACCGGCCAGCGGCCAGCTATTTTGCATCCCAAATGTTAAATTTCCCCCATATGAGTGGTCTCGCGCGAGTAAGTCAGTCATGTACATTGGCAAAATTACTCCAACGCAATGGCGATAAAATCCATACTTACTTCCAGTCTGCGGTTTAGGCTCTGTAGTACTGAAGCGTGTTGTGTGATAAACATTTTGACAGCCAGTTTGCAAATTGCAATTAAATATTGGCGGATTATCGGGATATCGGGTTAAAAGCAATTTGCGACCGTTTGATCTTTTTGTTTCCGCATGTGCGAATATCACCTATTTTTACTGGAAAAGAGATAATTAATTTATAATATATTATTTGTAGTTGTTGAATCATACTATTTCAAGCACACATTATGACAATTATCGGCCAATTAAAAGTTAAAAAGAACAATGAAACTTTTAGCCGAAATCAACTGATCTACATGTTCTCTGTGCTACAATATTTTTATAAAAAAATCAATACACTCACGCTTTTTACGTGACATTGTACATTGGTGCATAATTTTCGCGCGCTTTTGTCGGGACAAAGGAAATATATATGGACTTTTTTATGCTAGAATTTGTAAACATCTCGTTAACATAAAACAATCGGGAGTGTGTTTCGGATTACAAATGATTACGGTATTCTCATTTGGGAATTAAACAAAGCATTAATATTTGTTTTTATATTTACAATTATTTCAATATATTAATTTTGATAAAACCCTTTACGCGGCGAAAAAATGTTTTTATAATTTATGCATGAAAAGCACAATTGCCAGGAGGATTACACCCAGTTGCTATAATCAGTCTCTTAAGTAACTGGCGAAGATTTTATCGTGGAGGAGATCACTGTCGGGACCAATTTGTGCGGTAGGTATTACAAAGACATAAAACTGCAATAAACCAATTAAATTATCGATTGATAGTGACACGGGAGTTATTCACGCATAACTGATTCACAACTGTTCCCATCTTAAGTGCATTGGGACCATACAACGCGCATTGTGTAAACAATGAATCATGAGAATGATTCTTTTTCATTGACTTGATTCTGATGATGATATTGATGATGATTAGAAAGATGAATAATATTTTTTTGTATGAAAATTTTGTTTTATAGCTGATTTTAGAAAGGAAGAAATACAATTATTAAGTCTATACATTGTTTAGTATATGAACACATATTTACCATTTTGTTTATACAAAAATTGAACAGTTTGCCATGCACTCATCAACTCCAGACTCCCTATGACCCAACCCCCTCTTAAGAGGCCAACCCGCTTAAGCAGCCAATTTGGCCGTTTCCCTTGACTGGCTGCTTAAGAGGGGTTGGACTGTATATTATCTACGTTAGCGTTACCGATTGCCGAAATCGCCATTGGCGATTGCAATTCCTGGCTGGCGATTAAAAATAAGATTGTCATGAAATTGGCGATTGAAAAAATTAGACCCTACGCTTTTCAAATGCACAGTCTAAATGCCTGTTTTCAGGCCGTATAAATCGCCAGAAACATCAATAAGATAACACAGGTAACAATTACCGTAAAGGCCCCAGGGGATAATGACGACCGCTTAGGTCTATAATCCACATGGCTAATGATGTAATGTCTTAATTTGTCACGCTTTTCACTGACACCAGACTTTTTCGAACATTTGGGTTAATCGGCGATTTACGTTATAACTGAATCACTGAAACGTGCCGTGTTATGACCTATAGATGTTATGATACAACATTATCGCATCGACCAGTACGGAATTTTCATTTAATAAGATGGGCGGAGTTATGGCATTATTGACATAGCCACTATAAACTTATTTCCCAAGAAACACGATTTTGATTGGCTAAAAAAGTAGATATGAGTAACTTCCCTTTACGGTGGCTATGCGACTTGAAAGACCAATTTAGAAAATGAATTGCCGATTCCGGGAAAAATGGATGCTTCGAACGAAAAGGGAAAGTCGAAGCAACAAAAATTAACACAATTCTTTAAAAAAAGAAAGCGGACAGAATGATGTAAGCTCAGGGAATGACCAAATGTAAAAGCTTCCCTTTGTAATTATGACAGTCTTCAACAGCCCCATTCAACATAAACCTGTGGAGGACTTTTTGGCTTGGCTAACTTTGACCTCTGCCAAGCCCATCATGGCACAAGAGATGCAGCCTGAAAGGCATTATTTGAACAGTTTTGGGACCATCAGAATAAATAAAGTTTCAAATTCACAACACTTGTCTTGCTATAAATGGAAATAAAAAGCGTATAACTTGTCAAGCTAATAATGAACAACATGTACAGCAAGACAAAAGCTGTCAGCTGACATCGAAGACCTGTGTTGATCTGTGACAAGTAAGGTTAACATGAAGAAAATTAAGCCAAAGGTGTTGCGGAGCTATAAACCATTTACAATCGGTTGATAACATAGGTCAACCTGAGAAATGGCAACAAATCTATGCAATTGTTATCAATATTTTATTGACAGTAATGTGGCCATATATGACTATTTTATTTCTTGTATTTAATAGGGAGTATAATTTCACACCATTAGAGGCTGTAAATACACACAAGAATTTATGGTTTTAACATTTGCATTAGTCCATACAAAAATCTTATAGCTCATATCTTTATCAAGTAAATGGCTGTAAATCATCAATTATCTCTCAGAACAAAAAAGCTTTAACAAAAATAATTTCACTGAACTATCATGTACAAAATTATATACCCAGATTTAATTCTTTACCTACTAATTTGTTTAGAATGTAGTTTATTTATTTTAACATACAGAATATATAACTAGGCTCTAAAACCCACCCTAATTAAGATTTTTATCACTGATTTAACAAATAAAGAATAAAGAACTGAATGCACATCATAAGCATAAACCTTATTTTTTACAACAATAATGTACTAATTAATGAATCTTATTTAACGACTTCTGAGGAACAAAAATATTGTATATAACATTTCTCTTCTTTCATTTAAATGATTTATATTACACCAGAAAGCATGAAATCATCCTCAGTTTTATCTGCATGCCTTATTACAATGTAATGTTAAATACCTCATAAATTTGAAGTCAAATGACTCATACAGCATTGAATAAGCAAACAGAAAGAAAACCACTTAATGTGAACCTGCTCACAAAGAACAGAAACAAGAAACCCAAAGGGAAAGTTGTTAACCCTTTGCATGCTGGGTAATTTGTCGTCTGCTAAAATGTCGTCTGCTGAATCTCTAAAATTAGCATTTTCTTCAAAAAAAATCAAAGAATACTATCAGAATAGCAAACAGTTTGGATCCTGATGAGACGCCATGTTCTGTGGCGTCTCATCTGGATCCAAACTGTTTGCAAAAGCCTTCAAAATTCGGTTCCAGCGCTTAAAGGGTTAACAAAATGCAGCTATTTATTCTGGGTGACTGATGAAGCCCAGAAATAATACATCATTCAACATAAGAAATGCACCATTTGATATAACATACAATGTCTCTGGATTGCAAGGCTTATGTTAGGTTGAAGATAAGCTATTACTTGTTGTCTAATTTTTAATCATTTACCAAGCCACTACTTTTACTGCTACATTGTATAGTTTCTGGAGAAAAAGAATCCAACAAGGAATGATGCAACAAACTCATGGGCGTGTTAAGAAACACTTCTAAGGAAATAAATTCTTATCTTTTTGTTTCACAAAACAAATTTAAAGTTGAAACCTTTACTTTGTTTAACCCTTTCAGCGTTGGAACCGAATTTTAAAGGCCGTTGTAAACAGTTTGGATCCAGATGAGACACCACAGAACGTGGCGTCTCATCAGGATCCAAACTGTTTGCTATTCTGATAGTATTCTTTGAAAAAAAACAAAGATAATGTTAATTTTAGAAATTCGGCAGACGACAAATTTCCCAGCATGCAAAGGGTTAACAGTTTACCAATACAAGTTGCAGAGGGGTAATTGGTTGACATTTCCAAAGCAGGATCATATCAGTTTGAGAAAGCTTTCAATATTTGTATGATTTTTATCACCTTATGATCACTGATGCGAGAAGTAGATGTTTACATCAATAAGCATCTAATTGAAGCACATACATTTAAATATTCTCCTACCTGAGACAGGGCTTACGGATGCAATTGCAAATACTGAATAATGACTCACTAAAACATTATTTCCACATGAATAGTGCAATACTAACCATGTTTAAGAACTCTTCACACCGCTTACACAATAGGTAAATTATTGAACAAAATTTCCTCATAACCATTGCTTTGCATTACCACTGTAATAAATACATCAACAATTAAAGAGAAAACATTGACTCATACTTTTTAAACTTATATTGTAATACATTGACTCATACTTTTTAATTTTATATTGTTTTCTATAGTTTTAATTGTTTTTGATTTACTGGCATAACAGATTGATTTAAAATGGGTTTCTTCACCAACAAATGGATATCTGTATAACCTATCCTTATTTCCCATATGAGGTTATGTCCCAACCTAAATGTCCTTAAGATAAATAAATAAGCATTGAATCATACTCAAATATTCTGCTTGCTGACAGATCATCATAAAACATAATTGGTACACCTGAATGGCTAACTAAACACAGGACTGAGTGGATCTCTGCTGGGTTTATTACTAACATTTGGAATGTGTGTCAATATTAACAATGAAACAAAACATGAAGTACCTCTTTGCAAAGCTGTGTCTACCTTCAAGATAACATAAATGTGTGTCTCAATCCTTACCATGGCATATAAATCCACTCGGAAGCAGTTAATCCAATTGTAAAACTCGTAAGTGACTTAACTTTTTTTAGTTTATATAAATATTCATCCAGTGTTCACAATATACGATAGATCTACTATAAACTCCTAAATAAAACCGGCTTGTAACACCAATAACACAGACAGTAATGCTCGGTTAACTTTAAACATGTCAAACACAGGTAATCAAACTGCCGCTGAGAGCAAGTAGGTGACTACTTCAGATCATTGAGCTGTGACTGTGTCTAAAATAGAACTAAAAAGTCAGGGCAATCCTTTCACATTCCGCTAGAATTTGAGCTGCATCATTCAAAAAGGGTATCGTTCTATAGGCAGCCAGCAAAGATCTTCTCCATTTGTGCAGTCTGGTTGGCAGCTACCATGTGCACTTTTAAGACCACAAAAGCTTGAGTGATTTTACTAAGGACAGCGCTCATGCAAAGGCTGACCTGGAGCTACACTGGTGGCAAAATAATGGCATACGAACCATTCTCATATGACACAGCTAATGCTATATGAATACTTGAGCAACTGGGTCACATGAATGACATATAGAACCATACAAAAGAATGGCATTTTCATCATTTGCATTCAAACAACAGGCAAATATATCTTGCTTATCCCATTCATGTCTAGCGTCTAGAAAAAAGGCCTTGGCAAACAGCGTGGACCCAGAAGAGACGCCGCATGAAGCGGCGTCTCATCTGGGTCTGCGCAGTTTGCTTAAAGGAATTTCTGTAAGAAATATTCTAAATATAGAAATAAATAAACTAGACATCCCTAATTTTGGAAATAAATTGATCCAATTTAGAAGGATGGGAGAGTCCACTAGGCATAAATAGGTTAATCCTGGTTTAAGTAAACATAACAGATCAAACTAAAAACAAAAAAAAGTTTTCAATATTATAATGGAATAGGCAAATACCTATGTTTCCAGACATTCTTAATTTATTAAAAAAAAAAAACGTTCTTAACTTTTATTATATAATTTCTATTTAAATATACAAGTGACATTTATACAGTCAGGTCCAAAGTTTCTGTCTGCTATAAAGTAATGCAAGTTTTCATGGTCTCATTTGAAGACAGGGTACCAGACTTTGTAAATACACAGGCTGGTCTGGAGCTTTACTTGCTGCATATGGCATTAGACCCATTTTGGCACGATAAGGTTCAAACCACCATGATTGAAAGTACTCCAATATCAAACAATCCAGAATTTAATATCCACATGATGGAATTTACTAGCTACAATAACCTGTCTTCTTTAATTGTTAATCCAAATAACTCACAACAAAACAAACAGAATGCTGCTACAGAGGTTTACAAGTCTTTACGGAGTTTCAATTTACATTTTCTCGAGAGGAATACTTATTAAATAATTTCTTGTATTCACAACTCATTAAGTTTATACAAATATGCAGTAATCACCCAATCAAAATACCGAGGTGTTAATCAACCATTCAAATTCTGCCTTACAATAGAGGTCGAACTAAGTAAACAATAACCTGAAACCACAGGTCAGGAATTCCTAATCTATGCAGAAATTAATGTAGGAGTGCTAAGAGACCATAACTATCTAGATATGATTACATAATGGCCGAAAATAACAGAACATAATTACGTAGAATTAATGAAGGCATTCAATTACTATTCAGCATTATAAGTATTTAATATTGGTCAACTTTATATAGTGAAAGGAGATTCATGAAGACTACTTCAGCAAACAAGGAGGATGGCACAACAAAATGAAGTCCTTATAAAGAAAATTGAAGGAATAATATTAATCCATTTGAGAATCAAAGCATATTTTTGAAATTGATATGCATTTTTCATCAAGCAGCAAAACATGAAAACCATGATAAATAAACATAAATTGTGAAACTGAAACACATGACAAAGCAAAGCAAGTAAACATGCAAATATACAACACAAGATTACAAGCGAAAACACAACATATTTCAAGCAATAACACAAGATGCATTGAGGTCCCGTAACCACATGGATTCATTACCATTCTGAAGCACATGGGAGCTAACTAGTTTTTGCTTGTTAGGCAGCACGAGATTACATGGGTATTAGTTGTAAACGCTCCGAGTAGATACTCACAAGCAGGAGTCCATGAGACCGTGTGACTCGTCTCCAAAACGGAGCGAGTCGTCCTGGGGTCCTCCCCATTGAAAAGTATCATCAGTACTACTTATACTATTCATGCTTTCGGTCTCCGAACCTATCCTATACTGGAAATGAAGAAAAGCAAAACAGGTGAAATACAACAAAAGGCGGAGAAATAGGGTTTGGGGTTAGTGTCATAATGCACGATGGAAACAAACAGAAAGATGATGAATCATAATGCACAGTGGAAACAAACAGAGAGATGATAAATCATAATTATGGGTATTATGAAAGCAGTGTGTACATACGATTTTTAGCATCTTTGACTTTGTTAAACTAATGTTCAATTAATAAATTTACCATATTTATTGAATGAAAGAGACTAAATAGTAAACAAGTAATGAAACTCAATTTTCCAATATCATCAGTTTCTTATTCGTAACTAAGAGACAAGTTTCCACATTCAAACCAGTATTTAAAGATGCTGTTACAATTATACATTAGAAGTTGAAGGGAAATTGCAAATTAACCTACTTGACATAACATTAGTTGTGAAGAAAGGCAGATAAAATAATCAGGTAAAACTTAATTAAAATGCAAACACGGCATGTGCACACAAGGCAAAGATGCCTCCACATTCCACTTTTGTGACTAAAATCTTCTAATGACAAGCTATTTGATGGCTTTAGTTCAGTTTTGAGTTGCAATAGTGTTCTCCAGAAACACCGGCAGCTGGTGATTTCACCGGTTACAAAAAATATTTCCGTTTTAATTTCTAGTCGCTGGCTAATTTGAAAATATAACTGGCTACTCAAATTTTATGGAGAAGGACTAGTGTCACACAATAAGCATTGTCTTATGATGGTTAAATTATAATTGTGCCAAGAAATTGTATCATCTATCAATATATGGCAAAAATATTGTTTAGTCATACATTTCTGCTGGATATTCATATACATTTTGTACTTATACAGACGTATAGATTTACTGGCAAACGGTGCGACCGTTTTTGTTTTTAAAGAGGGGCATCATAGGAAAACTATTAACACTAATAAACCATCACTCAGATTTTAGACATAACTCTGCAGCTATTCATTAAAGATAGGTTTCTAACAAGATAGGAAAGGAAATAAACAATTCTGTTCATGAGCATTCTGAAAGTATAAAAAAAATGTTTTGTAATTGATATGGACTACCTATACTTAGACAACACATTGGACTTAGAAAACTGTAATACATTATGCAAACAATTATGCAAAATAAACTTAACATTTCACATATTTGTAAATTAAACATACAAAAAGCTGAATGTACTACATGTACATGTAAGCAAAGATGCATATAAAATGTCAAAAGCAGGGAAAGTTGTTCAGCAGACTGCAGAAGAATGTGGCTGTATTGTTTTGGTGTACACAATGATATGCTCTAATGGTTAGGACACAAAGAGAGGTCAAACTTGTTTAACACCAAAAGAACAGTTGTGAGTCAGACAAATGACTGTAACACAATACATAGGATATATTTGCACAGTTGTACATGGAAGTACATGGCAGGAATTATTTTGGTTTACTGAACAATGCATAAGAGGCATGTTGCATGACTTATGGAAACACCTTAATCAATAGTACACAATGTGGTTTGGGTGATGTGTCTGATCTTATGAAAGATTCATATTAAATAGTATCAACTCTTCTACAACTAAATAGAAATGTTATGTTTCTTGTACTTTGGCATACAAGGTTATAGAAAGATGTGGACAATGTATGTAACACTATTTGTGAGGCTGTGGTTGGAAAGACCGAGCTCCTTGCATGTGTGTATAGTGTGGTCCCAGTGCAGCGTGTAAAGGATGACAATAACATGTAACACTTTTAGGGAATTAAAGCGTTTAAAGAAAGTCTTTACTGAACGTAAAAGCAGTCTTGGCAGAAGTTGTAGTCACAGGCTAGCCTGTTTGAACAGCATTGGCTAATCTGGGACATTTAACGCACTTGCATTAAAAGGGATCTTTTCACGGTTTGGTAAATTGACAAAATTGAAAAAAGTTGTTTCAGATTCGCAAATTTTCGTTTTAGTTATGATATTTGTGAGGAAACAGTATTACTGAACATTTACCATAGTTCAATATAGCCATTATATGTATCTTTTGACGATTTGAAAACCTAAAAATTATAACGCGTTGCATCGCGAAACGATTGAATAATTTGGAGAGCTCTGTTGTTGTCGTTTAAATTTACAAAAGTACGAAGATTGCTTATATAAGGTATAAATACTTAAACTGTTAATACCCGGCGAAATAGCCGAGAGGGCTAATACGTTTTTACTTCAGACTAATTCCAAGACTCCGGGGGTCACTGGTTTGAGCCCTGGTACCGGCTACTTTTTTTTCCTTTTTTAAATTTAATTCTTGATTTTTTACTAGAGCTTTTAAGATCCAATGTTTACATTTATCAATATAAAGCATTTAATGACAAACCTTACAAGATGTCAAAATCTGTGAAAAGGCCCCTTTAACCTGGTTTTTCCAAAGCAAGGCTCATTTAGTACCAGGGTCATGGCACATGTGTGAGCTATCTGATTCTGAACTGAATCTGGCTGGCTCAGTAATTGACAGCATAATATACCTCAATGATCATAAATGATTAAAATGTAAGATCAATGTGTTGATAGAGTACTATGGATTAACCATATTCATTTTTAGAACTTTTGTAAACCAAAGCAATTGTGTGAGGCTTTAAAATGACAGGGTGTCCGTAATAGTAGTGTTCCATTGGCAACTAATTATGGTTTATCTATTAAGTTAAAGGCCTACCATAATTAGGTGGCGCGAATGGAATACAGCTTTTACAGACACCTGCTGAACATATATGTTTATATCATTACAATACTATTGCACTGAAAACAGGAATGTGTTGTCAAGAGTGGGTAAAAGTTATAAATAAGCCACCCAAAACAGGATTTAACCATTAAGACAACTATATATTAATCAATCTACATTAGATTTACATCTAGATAATATGAGACTACTTTAGCCCAAATGACTAATATATATCCACACAAACATTTATTCACTTACTGTAGACACGGCTGGGTTCTGTAAAAATGTATTCAACAGATTACTATTCCTTTGTTATCAATCCATTGTTACATGTATCCAGTGAGTCACACATATTATACATATTTTTTATCCCAAACACAATATAAATTCCTTGTACAACAAAATCACATTGAGAAACCAAATATTAAAGAAATTAACTGACAACTTGTAGATAATCTATGTAGTAGTATTCTAAATAACTAAATATCCAAAATATATTAAAACTATTCGTATTAGATCACAGAGTTTGTGTAATATGTATTTTGATCAGAGACACAGTTAATTGGTCACTCCTTCACCTGATGGTTAGACATAAGACATCCATGAACTATTATTACATTCGACAGCTATGACCCTAAGGGGAAAGAGATTCAAACACTAGATACATGGAGTCTGACAGCTCATGGTTTATTTTACCAAAACATTTATTATGCTGTCTGGTATCAACATAAATATTATTTTCATTTTTTTAACACAGACTGTAAATATGTTATAAAGTTTACCGTCTTTATTTTGTTATAGTCTTGATAGAAATAATGAATTAATTAAGACTTGATTACAAATATAGATTTGAGATATGTTTATTTGTGATAAGAGTTTGTTAGCTATAAGTGAACAATAAAACCCGGCAATTCTTTTCGGATTACAAATGTAATAATACGCATTTAAAAATTCTAACATTGAATAATACTTTTACACCAATTTCTAACAAATGGATATAACACATGCAATAAAGTAGGCAAATAATGTGTTTTGAGATTACCAAACAAATGAAAACATATGTATGCATGAATGACCTGACAAGTTATATTGTGATACCTATTTATCGCAATCGCGATCCAGAGAGCCAGTGATATCACAAAGTTAAGTGGCGCTTCCGCATAGTTAGGAATAATGCAATTTTACATACCATTTGTCATAGTTTCAAACAAGATTATTTTTTTTTAAAGATCTATGGTGTTGATTGTGATTGATCTTGATGAACAGTCAAAAGTTATATCTATGAGATCAAAGATAGCCAACACCTTTTTCTGAACAGTTCCTAGCTGCATCACACGCAAATCATTTTTTGATTGACATACCATAATAATATCGCAGAATATCTACATGTACATTTAATATCTTTCTGATAAAAATAAACAGCAAGTTCACATAGTTAGCGCAATAGCATCTATATAATGATTTGGTTACTGACTATGAACTGACCTTTATACATTTCAGGTTCGAATGCTATTTATTAAAGTGAGGCAACGATTCCACTGCTGGAACGACAGCTTGTTTAAAGCGTTATACATTCACATGTTTAACAGTCAATTTTCAAAACAATTTAAAATATTTTCAAATACATGCATTGATAATATCGCAAAAATATTATCAGCACAATCTTTAAAGTACAGAGAACAAAGGCCTGCAAGGTGTTGTGATAGGGAGTAGACTTTGCTTCTAGAGGTCCTAGGTTTGCACCCCATTATTTATTTTTTTCCTTGTAATCATGATTCCAAATAGGGTTTGGTACCTTTAAACAGATCTGGTTATCAATACTGTTTATGAGTATAGCCAGTCATGAACATCGAAATCAAGATGCATCATTATATGTCTGTCCCTGAGCCAACAATTAACAATCTCCACAACAAAACAAAGGATAAAATAACAAAACAAAGGATAAAATATCATGTTACCTATGCATGAATTATGATCAGCTAGAAGACAATGTCATGTGAAAGGGACAATGTTATTTAAAATGGCCCCATAAAAGCAACTTCTTAACAAAATCTGATCTACAATAAAATAATTAATGTAGGGATTGATGGAGAGACTACCGGTATTAACTGTTAAGGTCAGTAACTATGCTTTCTTGCCAGGAGAGATTGAAATCAAGAATTGCATATTAACAGTTTTGTAGTTAATTCTTCTGGACCTCGTGTACAAAGTAAAATGAAGAGTCACCAAGAATGTTAAGATGACTTTCAGTCTGGTGCTCTAAGCACACAAGTTGCAGGTCACATGATGACTTTGATATCACTGATATGAACAAGTGACTACTACATGTAACTACTCCAGACATTAATGTGTTTATCTTATTTGTATTATTATTATTTGTTGTTCATATGACTCATCTATAACCATACCATTTTTACCATCCTACACATTATTTTATCTGAATAACACACTTTCTATTAGTATGACAGTATGTGTCTATATTTTATCGATATAAGATATGTTTCTTCTGTTTACATAATTAATACAAGTTAGTGAAACAGCATTTTCAAGAAAATAAGCAAGTATGCTGTTAATGTCAAAAAATGTTGGGCTATCAATTATTTGCCCCAATAGCCCAGGGGGGAAACTAAACATTTTGAATCTGTCTGGCACTACTTATCCATTCTGTAACATCAGTATTTATATTACACACAACTTTAACAAGTCACAGTGGCAATGAAAAAGAATAATAAAACAAAAGATAGCCACCTATTTTGGTTGAATATATATTTCTGAGTGTTCAAAGCCTTTTTTTATTATATTACGTTTATTTTGCTGGTTCAGCAATAATCACCATGAGAGATAACAAATAAAGAACTCACTTCAACAAGTCTAAAGATACAGTAACAATGAAAATCCTAAACATATATACTTTAGTGCTAAAATCAGACTGCAGTCAATAACCAATGCAGATCCCTGCAAATCAGTTTCCTTTTATGTTGATGATCGGTGGTAACAGGTCTTGAACTGGCCTTTATTTGAAGTTTTGCTCCAAGGAATTTGATTATTTCTAGAAGTTTGAGTATTTCTATTAACAGATCAACCATGCAGTTGGTGCAAAAAGAGCTTATTGAGTGTTTGTACATTTTTGCAACCAAAATGATAATACAAAAGAAAAACCATATATAATTATAATATTTCTTACAGAAATTCCTTTAAGCAAACAGTGCAGACCCAGATGAGATGCCGCATCATGCGGCGTCTCATCTGGGTCTGCGCTTTTTGCCAAGGCCTTATTTCTAGACGCTAGGCATAAATGGGTTAAAACTAAATGTAACCTAAATTTCTCATACAGTTGCAGAGAAGAATGTAATATTGACACGCAAATGTTGCACTTCCCTTGTCAAAAAATAACCCACTTTCATACCAAAACACACTTAAACCAACATAAAACTATGTTTTTTCTGAGTTTTTCTTAGCAGAAGTTGGTTTTTGATATTAAAAGCGAGTTTTATGTGCGCTAAACTGTGCTTAACTGAGTTTAAAGTTGGTTATTTTAAGAAGATGTGTGTTTAAGCGAGTTTTTTTCTGTAAGAAGTCGGTTTTTTGTGTGTCAAAAGTGAGCCTTTTTATTTATGAGTTGGTTTATGTGTGTTTAAGTGTGTCTTTTTGTTTTATAAGCGAGTCTTTTACAACAGAAGTTGGTCTTTTTTTAAACAGAAGTGGGTTTAAGCGAGTTTAAATTGGTCTTTTTGTAAATAAGTTGAGAGCTGCAACGAGGCTTAAAGACTCACTTTAACACACTTTTCAATAAGTTGGTCTTTTGTTTATTAATATAACTCATCAATGAAACAATAATTCTTCAACTAGGTCTTTGTTTGATGTTTATAGCCATAAATAATACAAATCAATTGTAAAGGGGCTTTTTTTTACAGCTTGTTTGCCATTGTTCCTATTGTACATTTGTGTGCTCCCCATAATTTTTAGGGAATATTGGATGAAAATGGCTCTTTCAGAACATCACAGGTTCACAGATGGACAACAAGTATCACTGACAAAAACTATAACAATGGTCAAGCTTAGTTTTATACATAATACATGAAAGAGTTTGTGTTTCACTTTGATTTTTTTCTTTATGTTTGTTTTTATTATAAGCAATATCTTATGATTGTTTTATGTCTTAAAATTATTTTATTTTTTAAAATTTTAAAATAATCTTATACGATTGTTTATATTTGTTAAAAAAGTATTTACTTGTTAAATCTGCATATTTAAATAATTATGGTATTGGAAACATTATTTTGGAAATGATCTATTTATTTTTGTATATAAGTTATGCAAGATTTTAATATTTTCATATGATACCATCATATCCATTTTCTTAATTTGCAATAAAATAATAAAATGCCAAACATGACCTGTGTTACATCAACTGTCATCAAAATAACAAGACAATACCTAAAAACACCCTTATTTCACACCACTAACAATAAACAGATAACAATCTGTCAGGCATTCAGAGCTAAACAGGGTACTGATTATCTAGGGGTTGATAACTTGTACAGATAAGGCTACTGATGGTGTTTGCTTGGAGATAAGGCTGTGTGGAATGAGGTATAAGGCTTTTGATTGGCTATTGCACAAGGAGTTATGTTTTTGAAAACAACAACTTTTGAAAAACAAGCTGGTGTCAGCAGGGATGTATAATAGACATTATTACATCCCTGGTGTCAGCAATAATGAATATTGAGCTAAATTTAATTCAGCAACATTAATATAAAGAAGTGAAAGACTTATGATGATAGTGTAAAATGTCTTGTGTGATGAAAACAATGTGTTTTTTACAAGTACAATGTGGAAATCAACAATAAGCTGGTTGGAAAGGAGGTTGAACTGCCTGTTGTTTTTTTGGAATACTGAAGAACAGTTTTAACAGGTTTGTATTGTCTTTTATTCATCCCTTTTTTTATTAAGTTTATTGAATTAATTATGATCATTATCATATTTATGTATTGTCACTGGGAAATGTAAATGGGTAAGTTATTGTATTGCAATTTAAAGGAAAAACAACACAATTTGAAGCAAAAATAGATAAACTTACACATGAAAAAATGTAAATATTGTGTACAGTGAATAATTTTGGTTGTGTTTCATGGTTATTGTCATCTTAAATTTTATTTATAGCTATTTCTGGTATTACTGAACGGATTCCTTTCCCTCATACTTAATTAGAACTTATATATTTTAATTTTGAAGGTTAAACTCTTTCCACGAGGCAAAATTTACATTGATGGGAAGATCCTTTGGAAAGAATGTGCACTATCGCCTGCCTGATGTATGGACTTTTATACCTGCTTTTTACCCTGCACGAGCTGGCAAACTTGAGGGGAACAAGAGTGGGGAAACCTCGCCCTGTCCTTTACCAAGAAAGCTGGATTTGTTGAGAGGTAAACTATACAGGTTATTGCATTTAAAATGCAACTAGTCCACACAGTCAAATGAGGCCACGCATCTTGGTACATTTTCAAACTGCATTTTCTACCAAACGCAATTTCTTTTAATAATTGATGAAAAGTGCTAAGTCACATGTGATCACGGGATTAAAATTTCAAAAATAAACAAACAAAAACAACAAGCAAATAACTTAAATGTATTATTATGAAAGCAACAAGATTACCATAACAGCAATATTTCATAGTTAAGTGGAACGAAAACATAACCAATTAACATGTTTGAAGAATGCCTTGCCCTTTTGAAAGTGTTTTGGTATTAATCCTTTGCAGATCAACTGGCGAAAGAGATGCAGATCAACTGGCGAAAGAGATCCTCAAGAAGAGAAGGACACAAGTAGCATCAATGGTACATGTCGCTCCAGCACCTGCTTTCCAGGTCCCCCCACCCGCCAAGATCAGGTCTAGGTCCCTGCACTGGCTGCCGTCCAGGTCCCCTAGCGGGTCTTTCCAGTGGCTGCTGTGCAGGTCCCACCACCGTATGCCGTCAAGGTCCCTCCATATGCTGAAATTCAGGTTCCTGACATTCCGCTGCGGTTCGGGTACCTCCAGCAGCTGAGATCCAGGTCTCTGCAGCAGCTGCCGTCTAACCCCCCCCCCGCAGTGTTCCACTGCGGTTAACCTTTTGCTATAAAATCTTACATAAATGTCTATTATTGTATAACCTACTGTAAAAATAATATGTTTGTATTATTTTGCGGTTTACTATTTTTGTCATATAAACATAATATGGTACACATTGTCTTTTTTTTCCGTTAAACCACACGGGGCTTATAATGAATTGTTGTAATTGCTTTACAAAAGCCATTTTTTCTAGAACATATCAGTCCAAAATTATTTTGTTTCACACTGCAAAATCCCACAAAAGGCTCACAAAAAACCTACTTTCTTAAAAAAACTCACTGTTAAAACCCACAAAAAACCAACTTACCCAAACCCACATATGTTTTCTTCACAGATAAAATACTGTTAATAACTAGGTTTAAAGCGAGTTTAAAGCATGTTTTCACTGTGAAAAAAACTAAGAAAGGCTTGCTTTCAGCTAATTTTTCGCTCACTTAAAAACCGTGTTAAGCCTGCTTATAGCTCACATTTAAAACACACTATTTACCCACTTAAAACCAACTCCACAGACAGAAGTTGGTCTAAGCATGTTTAAAAAACCTCAAAAACCAACTTGTAGAAAATCATACTCACTTTAAACCCACTTAAGATGGTTAAAAAACCCACTATGTTGGTTTAAAGCGAGTTAAACCAAGATTTAACTCAGAAAAACCAAGTCGGTAAGCTAAAAAACCAAGTCGGTAAGCTAAAAAACCCAGTCGGTAAGCTAAAAGCGTGTCTAAAAAAACCCGCTTTTAGCACAGTGCAAATACCACAGATTTAAACACAGCTGAAGAAAACTCACTTTAAACCCACTTAAGACGGTTAAAAAACCCACTATGTTGGCTTTAAGCGAGTTAAACCAAGATTTAACTCAGATAAAACCAAGTAGGTAAGCAAAAAGTGTGTTTAAAAGACTCGCTTTTAGCTCGGTGCCAATACCGCAGGGTTAAACCCAGTTTTAAACTGGGTTATAACCGGATATTGCTCACTTTTTTGACAAGGGTTATACGCTAAACACATTGTTCAGTACAGTACCCTATTAGGATTCATGCAAAAGTAATTTTTATCAACAGATACATGCAATTGTTTGAACATTTTGTTCTTGCATAAATTTTTATTTTTTACATCATGGTTTACTTAAAAATAAGAGAAACGCATTATCACTTAAGGATTATATAAACACTAAAAGCTCTGCTGCAGTTGCTTCCAGTAATTATATCAGATGCTCCATTAAGAAACTGTAAACTCTTCATCATTACAGACTTCAGCTCTGACAGGTATGACTCTGAGTCAGCTTGAATGTTCTTCTAGCACAAAAACTGATACATGTACACCAGATATATCTTCCTGTAGCCTTAATATCCAAACGAAAAACAAAAGAAGTACTCAAATATTCATTGAAAACAAAGAGAATGCTAAAGAAACCACTATCTTAATTACTTGAGTGTTACCTGTTGACATGGAGATGATTACACCTGATATTGTGCTGTATGATAAGCCTAGCCAGTTTGCATCTGGCTACCAAGGAATGCCAGGTTTGGTATGGCTCTGAATGTCCTCACACCTATGTTCTGACTTCCTATTCTTCATGTAGATTTTAATTTTATAATTAATTTATTTCATATTGATTATATTTTTGATGATGTTAGTAATACACCAATTTAAGCAACAACAGTCCATTCAAACAATCACAAAGGTGAACCACCATACATTAAATCACTGCTGACACCTCCCACAACATGATCTACCCAATCCACAGACCAGCACACTACCTTGTCTTGTTCCCTTCTCAAAACACTGTAGTTCCCCCAGTTGCCCTGAGCCTGGATTGACCCCTGGTTCACCTGCCCTGACTTCATGTGGACAAACCCATGGTTGACATGCCCTGACTTGAGGCGTTGATGCTCCTGGCTGAGCTGGCCTGACTTCAAGAGGCTGTATTCTTCCTGGTAGAGCCTGTTGGTCAGCTGCTCTATCTGATGATCTAGCAGGGACTCCTGGATCTTGTGTATGCTCGCCATACTGGAGGTCTTGCTACTTTTTCTCAACATCTCCACCCACTAACCACAATTCGCTGTCCGAATTACTTAAACTAGACTTGACTGTCAACTAAACGGACCACGCTCTATCAACTTTGCTGGCCAGAATGTCCTCTTATTAAACTTGATCCAGCTATAAAAACTTTATCAAAATATCAACTTCTATACAACACTTTCAGTCAAAATTAGGGCTGTCACGATTCACCGGTATACCGGTATATCGCGGTGCATGTCGTGAAAAAAAATCGCACCGCGGTACGGCGTTGCCGCACCGGTTTTTTTAATATTATTATATTAGCACAGATATAAATACATTACATAATTATTTTGATATAGATATCGTTTTGAAAACTGTAGAAGCGATTCAAAATGGCTAAATAAATAATCCGTTAATATCCAGGTCAAGCAAGCGCTTCCACTGGTAGATGTTTAACTTTCACGTTTAAAATACGGCGATGTATGGGTCCGTACCTTTTTTGGAATTTGGGACAGATTTCCTTTGCAAATAAATTCATAATTATCCAAAAGATGTTTACTCTATTTTTTATTTTCTTTCTTTAGTATATCGATCGTTCAAAGCATGCCACTTCCGAATCATGTTATCTTAAGATTATGAATAAGTCGAGGAAGAGTGAGAACGCTGCGGATTTTCAATACTGGGCCTGCTGACTCCGCATTTTAAACATGCCCTTGAAGCGTTCGATTTACACAGATTGTAGTCACAGCTATTGTAGACAACATGGCGGACATTTTAGATAAAGACGCGAATAACAATAACAATAACAATGACTACTTCTATCAAGTTTATTACAGTTTCTTTTACAGTTTCTAGTCAAACTATGATACCAGTGTTTTCTGATTATCGAGTTTAATAAAGTTTGTAAAACTTGTTATTCTGCTGTTTTCTTCACAGATACATATTCTGTAAAATATCGCGGTACGTACCGCGATACAGTGTTACCGTACCACGATATACCGCGGTACGCTCATGGCGTATCGTGACAGCCCTAGTCAAAATATTTGCAATTTGCAAACTGAAACACTGCTTCATAGCAAACATATTTATTAAACAGGCATCTAATGGAACCTTTATATTTACTGTTTACAAATCCTATGCTATTTAATATACAGTATAAAGCAATCACTACACGAATTTCATTGAAATAACAGTCACAGCGCACAAGAAACATCGTCAAAGCAACTCACATGCCAATTGCACATACACACATGTAATGCATGCATGAACTGACACCAATGAGAGACCAAACACAAAACAAGTTGAAATGTTAAGAACTATTGCCTAATGGTTGTTATGAACAAAATTCAATTACCTGAATGGATACAATTCAATAAACAGCATTTTCATGTTTGTAACATAAAATGTAACAATTGAATAATGTCAAATAGCATGTTTAAAGAACACCACAATGTGAAGAATAGCCAATATAATATGTTACTCTATCAGCAGGATCTATCTATACTAAAAACTCTGAGGCACTAATCTTATAGTATTGAGTATTTCATGGCATTGGGATGAATGAAAATTAACAATAACATGAACCTTAAGGCATTCTTTAAATTGCAACCTTTTGAAATGTGTCAGTATTCTTGAAATACATAAAAAGTCCATGATTATTACCACACCAACAGCATAAACAGTTACATAAATTCTGGTGAGAACTTCTCTCCATCATTCAAGAAACCTTTCAAGAAAGTGCACTAAATATTTATTCTGGTTGTTTCATCACTTATACATATGACTGGTGAGATATTCTGTGGACATTCCTGTAGGTACCGTATGTTTTATTCAGCACAGAATTTCCAGGTTTTATTTTACACAGCTTTGAAGTCATGTACTTAAAGTTAAACTGTAAACATGCATTTTGTTTCAAGTGTGTGCAGCGTTATAAAAGTGCATCTTAAATATATTAAACCTGCTTATATTAAAGGGATCTTTTCACGCTTTGGTAAATTGACAAAATTGAAAAAAGTTGTTTCAGATTCGTAAGTTTTCGTTTTAGTTATGATATTTGTGAGGAAACAGTAATACTGAACATTAACCATGCTCTAATATAGCCATTACATGCATCTTTTGACGATTTTAAAACCTAAAAGTTATAAAGCGTTGCAACGCGAAACGATTGAATAATTTGGAGAGTTCTGTTTTTGTCGTTAAATTTTGTGAAACTACGAAGATTGCTTATATACGGTATAAAATACGTCAAGAGTGTGTACTCGGAGGAATAGCTCAGTAGGCTAAAGCGTTTTTACTTCAAGACTCTGGCAGGACTCCAGGGGTCACTGGTTCGAAACCTGCTCCGGGCAATGTTCTTTTCCTTTTTTAAATTTTTTTCTTGATTTTTTACTGGAGCTTTTATGATCCAATGTTTACATTTATCAATATAAAGCATTTAATGAATAAGTTTAAAAAAATGCCAAAATCTGTGAAAAGGCCCCTTTAAAGAACAAAGAGCAAACCCAACCAGATTTATTGCTTATTTAGTGTTGTCCATTACATATGAAACCTTCATTTTAACATTCTAGAATTGCATTTTGCTTTTAGATCATTGCTGTGGAAATAAATAACAATTTGCTTTCTAAGCAGAAATGTTATCCAACAAGACACATTAATCAAATGATAATGTGATCTAGAGAAAATGTGCATACCCTTTATTAATGTATGTATTGATCATTGAAAGCAGACACAATGTCTTGTGTAAAACAGAATATTTATACAAGGGATAAGCATTGAATTTATGTCTCAAGAGTGGCCAGAAAATTGAAATATAACTGCAAGTAGATGGCTGCCACAGGTAAAATACACTGATAAAGTGTATGCTTGCTTTCAGCAAGAATCACTTTTGGAGCTTGGGATTAGCCAGTATTCATAAATAATTATATGGGCCATGTTCTGAGAAAACTGGACTTAATGCATGTGCGTAAAGTGTCATCCCAGATTAGCCTGTGCAGTCTACACAGGCTAATCAGGGACGACACTTTACACCTACACATGATTTTCTGTAAGGAGGGACTTCCTTGAAACTAAAAATATCATAAAAGCGGAAAGTGTCGTGCCTGATTAGCCTGTCAGGGACGACACTTTACTCACATGCATTAAGCCCAGTTTTCTCAGAACACGGCTCATATGATTTTATAAAATAATCTGTCTTATGTTCATATTTGATCTCCTCCTGAAATCTATGGATCTATGTTCTACTTTTAAGTGCGGTATTATTTGTATGTACCAGGTTGTGATGTTTGTTCTGCCAGGGCCCTTGCTACACTTAGGGGGATTGGGGCTGAGGCTCTTAGAAGGGGGAATTTCATGTCGTTTAAAGCGAAAAGGGGAATTTCAGAAGATCTTTTCACCAACCATTCAACACTTAAAATTGCTTTATTTTAATGTAATGTAAATAAATATACATTTAATAAAAGGTTTTTAGCACAATACCAGCTGGCAGCATAGGTATAAAATTAAAAAAAAAAATTCTCTTTTTTTGGAGGGGGAAATTTTAAGCTGAAATAGAAGAAAAAGTATACTTTTTTCATGGGGGAAGCTGCCGATATTCGGCAGTAAAAAGTGCAAATCGAGGGTCCTGTCTGCCCTATTTTTTTTATAAATTTGTATAGACAATTGATCAATTGCCTTAACCCTTTCCCACTCAGAAACAAGGTGAAAATGGCCAAGTGCAAACAGCATAAAACCAGAACAGGCTGCGAGTAACTCGCAGTCTGTTCAGGTCTTATGCTGTTTTCTACTCATCAGTGTCTGAGAGTTGGAAATTAAGCTTTTAAAACTTTAATCTAGTAAGAAAGGCCTTTAATTAAACGTAACTTTCTAAGGGAATACACATGCGTCAAAATGCGTTTCTCAGTGATAAAGGATTAAATAAAAGACTGACTGGCGGACATTAACAAAAATATCTCTTCTATAAATGAATCTGGAGTTACTTCATTCCTGTATTTATTCTCAGACAAAGCTATAATGTTTTAACATGCAATACTATGTCTATATGACATATGCAAACATTGTAGCTCAAGATATCCCTTTAAATCAATAAAGCACGAGTTAAAATGTCTGCTCATAAGACCACGAAACCTAGCATGACCCGAAGACAGACAGGGTAGCTCTTGATCAAACCATCAGAATGCAAAGGTGCATCTGGAGCTATGATGGCCACAACACTGCTCAATAACAAAAGTCTTGTTCTGAGACCAAGTAACTTCTCTACTGTAAGAAACTTTTCTACTGACCTGCTGGACTTTGTGAGAGACTCTGGCTCTTTCCTCCTCAAGTTCCCGAGTCAAACGCTCAAACTGGGCTTCCTACAAACAGGTACAAGTGTAAGACTCAATCTACAGGGGCCAGACTTCAATCTCAAAAAATCTTGCAATTATGACTTCAGACTTGTTCTTCTACCAGCGACGGTAAACAAATTAGTACACAAATTTCTGATTTAATTCCATTTTAAGAATGACCATTGTTACATACTGTTGAATTTTATTCTGTATATTTTATTTGATATATACATACAAGACAACTATTACATGGAATCAGTGATCCTACAAGTACATTGCTACATCAGGCCTTGCACAGTTGCCCGAGAGTCGCTAGCCACCCACCTGTTCTCTTACTGACTTTAGAATGCTATCTTTCTTATTATGGTTGACATCAAATCCTTGAGGTGTTCCATATGCATCATCATAGCCCCTAGAAGACACACCCGTTGGCATATTCCAAAAGTTCACTTCATAGTTTCCAAGAGAGTATAATATTCCAGGATTTTCACTAGTTAGGAATGATTTCTGGTGGCCTCTGTTGATAACTGCAATTAAATATGTATACTAACTAAAACATTTATATACAACAAGCAAATTTGTTGAAATAATATCCCCTCACAAATAAATTGTGTGTGACATAAAGACAGACTGATGGATGGACAACACCAATAATATACAGGGTTCTCAATAACTTTTGAGCCAACAGGCGAAAATGTGAAACCAACAGGCCTTCTAGGGGGGTCCGGGGGCATGCTCCCCCTGAAAATTTTGAAATCGAGCACTTGGTTTCCTGCATTTTGGGCCATTTTATGGCTATTTTAATGGTCAACCATGCACTTAAATTTTAGCATTTTTTGTGCATATTGTGAATTTTAGCTTTTTTAACTAACAAACGTTAGTTTCCAACAATCATTATTTGGATAAATATGACTTTCTGATACGTAATTCCGCTCGATTTTTTGGGTCACTTTTTACAATTTTGATGTGTTTTTTGCACAATTAGGTTTTAATTGGGACATTTTATTCTGATTAGGAAAAACTTCGATTTTGGATTGGGAATGGGGACGAAATTCGGCCCTACAGGAATGGGCGGAAAAGGCCTGATCGTCAGTCTACCATGCACATTTTGCGTGACATTTCTAGTTTGAAACGTTACAAACTTTCACAACAACAAAAACTTTGCATTAACACAAAAAACACAAGCAATCAGAAACAAAAACTCATTATGTGATGAAAAGAACGTCAAAATATTTTACTGCTTTTTGACCGATTCTAATTTGCACCTTTCCATTGTTGTTGTTGTTGTAATGCGTTAAGGGAGATAATCAAGCAACGTCTTTGCTTAATAGCAAAAAGGAGCAAAATTACTGAAAAGACACGCAAATTTTGAAAAGTCAATTGCAAATTTTCCAGCCAAAATCTTATTTCAAACGGCCAATTTGGCCGGCGGCCGGCTCTTATTGAGAACCCTGATATAAACCTCCACTTTGGCAGGCAATAAAAATAACAGACAGTGTTTCATGATTTTATCATATTGAAATTATAAATACAATGTATACCACACATTAATGATACATATTGATTAAATGTGTTTTATGACTAAGTACTATTACAAAAGTTATACAGAAAATTATGGTGTGAACAATCAGAAAAATACAGTTACTCTTGACACAAATCGACTACTGTGCACAATACTTATTTCATGTATATATTTGTGGTAATGGTGCACACTGGGGGGAAAATATTACAATCCAAGAATAGATGTACATAAAGTAAGTATATAGTGGTGTCCACTGTGGACTGTTTATAAATTAATGTTAAACATGCAGTTACCATCTTTTAATTTATGACAGATTTTTATATTTTGTGAAAGTAGCCTATTCCATGCATTTTTTTCATTAAACTTGCACATAAATTGCAGACCACTGCGCTATTGTAAACACAACACTTTCATGTATTTGATTTATTTTAAAGAAAATTATTTTACTTTTTCAAAATTCTCAGAAAATGTTGGATGGAAATCTGTGCGCTCACATCGTGAAAATAGGTGACATGAGGATATACACACGTTCAGTGGGAAAACCCTGTCCTGATTGGATGATAATTTTACCAAATCTTTAAATAGTAGCATATATGCAGAAAATTCATTTGAAAAAATTGCAAACATTGTTTTTTGTTTGCAATTCTTGAGCACTTTTTTGCGTCAATGTTGCTCAAAAGAAGATCGACCCATAAAACAGATACTTGTTTTGTAAATTAAAAAAAAATAAACTAGAGCTTTGTCACAGACGTGACGAATACCTCCACATGCTGCAGTGACACAGAATATTTTGCATGTTGTCTTCACAAAAAACAGCAGACACCATGCTCAATGTTTAAAACACACTAAGTGACACCGTGACCTAGTTTTTGACCCAGCATGGCACATGTTTGAACTTGACCCACACATCACCAAGTACAACCTCTGACCAAATGTGGTGAAGATCAGATAAAAACTACTTGAATTAGAGAGCGGCCACCATTATGAATGTGTAAAACGTATAAAGTGACCCCGTGACCTTGTTTGTGATCTGGCGTGGCTCATGTTCGAACAGGGCCTTAAGATCATCTAGATGCAACTTCTGACCAAGTTTGGTGAAGCTCGGATGAAAACTACTTGAATTAGAGAGGACACCATGCTCAATGTTTGAACGAACTAAGTGACCTAGTTTTTGACCTGGTATGACGAATATTCGAACTTGACCTAGACAACATCTAGATACAACATCTGACCAAGTTTGGTGAAGATTGGATGAAAACAACTTGAATTAGAGAGCGGACACTTAAAACGGACCGACACACAGACAAGCTCACTCCTCTATATACTATCTATCTATCTATATATACTGCCAAGCGCCCTTTAGAGCATTATAGGCAGAGGGACATTATCGAGTCTGTTTCCTGGGAAGAACCAGTACTAGGTGTCTATGCTGGAGATAATGAGAATGCTCCCCGATTGGGGAGCGAACCCATGAACTCCCGATCGCTAGGCGGACACCTCATCCTCTACACCACCGCGATCTTCCCCCCAAAACTTCGTTTCAACTATGGGGGGATGGGTGGTCAATCATTAAGTTTCTATAAATTTGTTAATGGAATGGAATTTTTAAAGTTTTGTTGACAGCATGCCTATTGCAATCGAGGACTCTCGCTTTTCAGATTTGACGTCTTGACTCAAGGTAAACAACGCGCGTATGATAAAATTTGCGGGTGTGATTGGAACTTTTGGCTTTTTGTGGTTACGCACGGTGTAAATAAATTATTTTGACATGATTTAATGGGAATAAAATAAAGCTTTGAAGGTACACAGTTTATTGCTGCATTGTTTGAATTAACTCAGAAATTCTTTCATTTGTTTCATTTACCGCTCGACTCAAGGTAATTGGGAGGATAATTCCCTTATAATTTTTAGTAAATATTGGTTTATAATTGATATGAAAAACACTGCGGAGTTTTACATATATATATATATATATATAGTCTCCCATTGAATGCAGAAATATATTCATTTTAACAAAACCTTACAATGAAAACCCAATTGCAATTATGGAAACATCATGATCATTCATTGTTAGTTCTGGCTTCCATAACTTTAAATGTCGCTTTTTATGATTTTTGACTGGCGCGACTTTATAGTTATGGACCAACCCCATTAGGAAAGTCAACCAGAAATTCCCGAAAAGTTGACAGTTAACAAAGACCGGTCCAAAACAGCTTTTAAATGCAGTTGTTGGCCTAAATCAACCACTTGATTGGAAAGATTGACATTTTTCACATTTAACTGATATACTCTTTCACAAAAAACTATCTTAAACATTTAAAATGTATCTATTCTGCTCATACATATCGAGAAAAACAGCGATGTGACAGACTTTCTTGAAATGCGAATCTCCCGAGATTACACGGTCATATGACGTTATTTCTATTTTTAGTAACAAACCATGTGCTCAAGTGTTTTCAAATTCAGAATGACATTTCCCGGTATTTTAATTATTCTGGCTTATTTTGTAAACAAATTGTAGTGTCAATACAAAGTCAAAGTAAATATTATATAAAACTACCTGATTCACAATGAAATCAGTCTTATAATCCACCAGACGTAAGTTGTTAATCACAAATAATAGATTTCAGAAAACGAAAGTAATGTTTACAATTTCAGCATAAAATGTCACGGTTTATCCGAAAGTATCCAAATGAAAACTCGTCACGTGACAAAGCAACAATGGCGTCAAAATTGTGAATTTCAGACTGATGAGAGTTATTTTCATCTAATGTAAGATGCATTTGAAACATCTGAACCTTAAAACATTCATCGATGCAGTAATTTATATTCATTCACTAATATATGTAGAAATGTATCCAAGAAAATAAGCTTTCTTTGATTTATAGCGTGACATAAATATGTTACGACTCTGGTTGACTTTCGATACGGGGTTAGCTTCAGCGTACAGGTCTGTCAATACTATATAAACTGTACGCTGAAGTTTCTTTAGCTAATTCATTGTTAGTTGAAGATTTCAAACATTTGTTTTGGTTCGTGATTATTTTTTCAATACCATTTACAAACTTGTTCAGCTTCCACGAACCAATGTACTGTCATATAGCTATTCTTACCGAAAATTGGTATCCTTTGTGCGTTTACCTGAATGCAAAAATTGAATAATTCCAATTAAATTTGAAGTCCAACTCTTTGTCAAACCACAACATCCGCCGAAAACGGCTGTTCCATAAACAAAATTCCTCCCAAGCCTAGGTATATAAGAACACGTGGATTTATATATTGAAAGAATCAATGATATTGTTATATGTTAATCTAGATTTAAAAAGTATTGTTATAAGTATCGGAATAAATAAAAGTGTATTTCAAGAAAGCAACGTTGAATACAGCTTGACATTCCATTAAAATATTTGCTTCCATTTGATTCAATTTTCACAGGTAAAGAAAGGGAGGTAACTACCCGTCAAAGCACACAGAGGGCACAGTCACACACATTTCATGTACCATAGTTTTCATCAGTACCTTCGCTGTCAACCCCTAGGCTATATTTTCTTAACATCTTTTACACACATCCCCGATCTATCAATTACCCGTTGTGCTCAATGCTTCATCTATCGATGGCTAGTGTAATACGTCAGTGGCTGATATATAACCATAATAGTATTTTCTCTTTGAATTCAAACCTTCTCTTGAATCATACTTTATGATACATTTCTGTGAAAACTGTGTTGTAGTTGATAAACATTTTATTATCAATTTACTTTAAAACTTTATGCTACATTTCCTAATAAAGTTTTTATTTTATTTTTAAAGGTTGCTTTTCCTTCTTCATAAAACATCATACATTTCTGAAACCTAAAGCTTTAGACATGTGTGTGAATTTCACACCAATGCTTAAAGCTTTAGACTTCAGAGGGGTGCTGATTTACTTGTTATACATCATAAATTTATCGCACAAAATAAGGTTTTTATCCGCGTTCAAATTCACCTTGAACAGTGCCTAATATAAAAAATCTATTCGGGGGAGGGGGGGGGGGCAACCCCTCCCGCATTCTCCCCGTTTGGGCCCCCAGGCAAAATTGCCTGGATACGGCCCTGGACTGTTCTTATAGCAACGTAAAATCGTATATGTCCGCCTTATTCTCGATTCGCTTTTTGTTTAATTATTATACGTTACAGTCATTGTTTAAATAATTAAATATCTTAAAGACGAAAAATATCAAGATACAACTTTTTTGCAAAAATGTAATTACGCGTTAAAATAAATGTTTTGATATAACTGAATTATGCATTCAATGCACAAATTCCAGGAGGATAACATCGAGGTTTTCATTACAAGTCTCCGGATTAACTGTCCATGATTTTATCGTGGAGGAGTACACATTACGGGCCGATTAGTGTGCGTGTTACAACAAGCCAATTACTTTAGCGATTGATATTGATACGGGGTTATTCACGCATGACTATGACCCTAACCCTTACCCTAACCCTCTACCCCCCCCCCCATGCGCATTACAGTACCATGCCTCGCTCGTTGTCGTTGTCCGCTTCCCATGACTAATTCACAACCGCGGGAATCTTCGCTGCATTGGGGCCATACTCAGATTCAGTCGGATTAGAAATTTGGTCAAGCGGCAATTAAGATGTTATCAATAAGGGCACATGGAAGCCAGTTGTATGTCATGTATATTGGTATAATCATGAAAGGGCAGGGCGGTGGCCTTTGAAAAGGGCAGCGTGGCGCTAAATGGCTTTGAAAGGGGGCAGCGTGGCGCTACAAAAAGGGCATGGCGCCGCGCCACGCTAAAACGGCCTGGAAAAAATCACTAGATTTTAGTCAATCATGTTTTGCCAAAATACTGGCGAGACTAAGCTCCATAAATGTCTCTCAATTCAGGACGAAAAGTACACAGGCCAGATTTTGTCTGTAACAACCACGAACGATTTGGGGTTTATGCAAGTAGTTCAACTTTTAAGAAATAACACGATACACAACTCGCATGACCCAGTTGACAATGATCATGCAGTCTTTATGAATGAAATCTCCAGTTGTAAAGACACACTTCCGCATTGGACCAATGAAATCACTCGTGTGTTTGAAATGTCAGTTAGTTGAAATGTATGTAAACAAAGGTTTCAAACGGTGCTGGACAGTTAGTCTTGATGCATAATGTAACGACAAGAACGGTAATAATGTTTTTTCATACGTTTTATTGAATTATGGTATCGAGGTACATGAACTTTGTAGGGAAGATGCCCTTTACTCCGTAAAGATTTCAGTCTTAAAGACTGCATGATCATTGTCAACTGGGTCATGCGAGTTTGGTATCGTGTTACTTCTTAAAAGTTGATCCAGCATTTGTAAAAATATTGCAAGACATAAACAGTTCCAGAAAGGAAATTCATTTCTGCGTTGAATAAGACCGAGATCGTTAAAATCGATGCACACTTGATGAAGATATGGCTGTTCAAAGCGATGCACCCTGTTTTGGGGTGATTTTGAGTTGCATACCTTGTTATATATATATTTGATAGTATTTTTTTTCATAAAAGTTAATTTTTCGTTATAATATGATTATTTATCTTGCAAAATGATGTTTTCACTAATTAATATCATAGCCACACGCTAACCATCTGTGAACCAAACTAAAGAGTGACCTGTTGTAATGTTCGACTGTCCATCACACTGAAACGAAAACAAATTAAAGGACAATACAATTGAATTTTAATGTACACAAAGACTTCCATACAATGTACCATGCTTAAACATCATTTAAAATTTAGCAACAATAATGTACGCTACATTTTAGACTCATACAAACAGTTTTAAGCATATCAAAAGCCACTAATTCTCAGCGCATGAACCCGACTCACTGGTACTGTCCAAAGCCTTTTTCTCACTGTTTGAGACTGCTCCTTCAATGCCTCCAGTCTCAGCTGCTCGCACAGACGCTCATCTACCTTTTGAATATTGTTCGTTATGAATTCAATATGCTCAACAAAGCTGCCATTTTCTGCACATATATTCGCCTGTTTGAAATAGTCCAAACTCCGTTCAAAGTTATTTGTTTGTGCTGCTCCCCACGACCAATGTAAAACAACATTCTAGACCAAATGGTTGAATCTCTCCAGCAGTTGTTTTCAAACAAACTAAGATAGTGTTCTGCCAGATGTATGTCTTCTGGTTTAACGTCCTCGTGAATGTGCATGTACCTTATCTTCTTACAGTCTACACCAAGAGAAAACAAAGCCAGGAATAAATACACTTGATTTAAAAACGATTTGACTGAAAACACTTCCTCCTGATCTAACTGCTCAATTGCAGTCAGAAAACATGTCTTTACTTTCTGTGAAATACCGTCAGCAGATGTAGTGTCTCTCCTGGTGCACTGTAAAATATTACTAAGATACATGGCCTCAAAGAAATAAACTGCACCAGTTGAAAGACACGATCTTAAAGCTACCATTGCCTGTTTAGCGTAATCTAGCAGACTCGACGCCTTGTCCCTCTTATTTGCTCGTGTGCATAGCGCCACCTTTAACGGCAGTATTCGCGTCAGATGCCAGTTAGTCATCTCAGTCATTGGAAGGCATCCCAATGCCTTATTAAACATCTCCAAAGCCTTCGTCGCATGATCACTCTTATAGAACGTAGAAAAGCACATTTCACTTCTGTAAAACATGACTTTTAAATCGGGACTGTCACTAAATTTTTCGAACGCCTTTTTGGTTATAAGAGCATGTGCTGTCCAATCACCCTTCTCACGAAGGAAAAACAACTGATCCCACAAACGCGAACACTTCCTCATCAATTTTCTGTTGTTAGATAAGGCTCTATTTACACTTTTGACTAGATAAGGTCGCTTTCATGATCCTTTGGGTGTGTTTCAATTGAAGCACCAAGTCCTGACTTTTGGCTTTTATCATCTTCTTCAGGGTTTCTATCAACATCATCGTAACATTTAGTTGCATCAGAACGACCATTTACGTGCGCACGGGATCTTTTTCTTACAAATTTTCTCTTCTCATCGCGTCGTCTAGTGTTTGCATGGGGACGCGCAATTTCTGAGTCACGATTGTCATAACATGTACGCCATGCAAAAATGGGTCTTATGCCACATACGACCAGGGTAGCTATAGGCCAGTCTGCACATCTCGCAGTCTAGTCAGGAGGTACATTATGAGACCAGAAATATTGCGTGATGTTGTATAGCGGAACATCGTTGCTCCTGACCAGACAGCACAATTCAGTCTACGCTTAAGCTACGCTGGCCGAAACGTCATAAGACCAATTTTCTCTTGACGCGGCTCTGAACGAGTGATTTAAATGCGTCGAAAGAAAACTGTGTGTAAATCAAATATTCACATATATATATTTGATGGTGAAGAAATAAATTCAAAATAAGCCATGTGAAGAAATGCACAATAATGTGATATTCCTAAGTATAATTTTTATCCACGAATACTATTGTCATTTTGAATATACGTCCACTTATTATCATACATTTCATGAGAAGGATATGCGACTAACACGTGAAAAAACACAGCATCAACAATAAGAGATTTGTTTTCAATTTAATTATTTAGAAAAGTTTTTTTTTACTTTTTTGCAAAGTTAGGATATTCGCCGAATATTCTTTTTAAAGATATTTCTTCTTATACATTCAAAAACTATCATACAAATAAAGATACCGAGCAAATCAACTCGTCCACGCGTAATATATATTTTGTGTTGCATTGGAGGCTATTACCATCGTGCCATTTAAGTTAAAAGTAACTGTGTCAAAAAAAAATAAAAAACGAAGAAGGTAGCAGTTTTATGACTTTAGATGTATTTCATTGCAATTATTACATAATAAAATAATTCCACAAACACATGTATATATATGCCAATTAGTTATAGACGATATTTAAGTTCGATTCTTTTGATATATTATTTGGTGCTTAGAATTAAAAGGACCTGTTAATGGATTTTGGCAGATATTGAAGTTTATCTTTTAATGCTTTATATTGATAAATGTAAACATTGAATATACAAGCTCCAGTAAAAAAAAAACAAGAATAAAATTAAAAGAAATTGGGCTCGAACCACTGAACCTTGGAGTAAAAGTCTTAGGTCGGGTTTCCATGCATCCGTGTCCGCGTTCCGTAAACGGACACGGAGTATCTATTCCATGCATCCGCTTATTTTATTAGCCTTCCCGTGTAAAAAGCTCATTCCAAACGTGGTGGTACTTGGATTAGGATGTCGTTATTAGAAGAGCACACATTTTTTTATGATGACTGCTGCGGCAGTACTGCATGTTAGTAGACGAAAACGCAGACAAAGGTACTGGGCACGTGCCATCATAAGAAACCGTCAAACTAATTTATTTATTTAGATTTAAAAAACCTTATAGTTATAAACAAAACTGATTTATTGGTATTAGACAGACTTCAAAACTTATATGTGAACTCACAAAGACAAAAAAAGAACATAAATAGCGACTTCTTTTAGCGTTATATCTTGTTTGAAATATATACTGTGTCTTTTGAAAAGCGATTATGGAGTGTACAATATGCCGACGATATAATCGCATATTACTATTCTCACTTTCCTGAAACGCCATCAATTGACGTTTGTTTGGCTACGCTTTGTCAGATGTTTGATGCAATGTCTTTGTTTTTGACCAGGTTTTCCGAAGGAAAAAACTGGTTATTAGATTGGCGAATGCGGGCGAGCTGGCTGGCTGGCTGGCGGGCTGGCTGGCTGGCTGGCGGGCTGGCGGAACAAGCTTGTCCGGGCCATAACTTTGTCGTTCATTGTGAGATATTAAAATCATTTGGCACATTTGTTAACCATCATTAGACGGTGTGTCGCGCGAAAAAATTACGTCAATATCTCCAAGGTCAAGGTCACACTTTGAGTTCAAAGGTAAAAAATAGCCATAAATGAGCTTGTCTGGGCTATAACTATGTCATTCATTATGAGATTTTAAAATCATTTGGTACATTTGTTCACCATCATGGGACGGTGTGTCGCACGAAAGAATCACGTCAATATCTCCAATGTCAAGGTCGCCACGACTAAAAATAGATTTATTTTAAAACAAACTTACAAAGGGGGTTAACTTTGTTCATTTCAAAAGTTCAGTTTGAGTTGTCTCCCTTTATCAGATTTTTTCTCACAATGAAAACCTGGTTTTGAGACAATTTTGTCCCTTGTTATATTCCTTCAAACGTTGGTTGTATATTTCAGGTGATCCCTTACTAAATTTATTATTTTTTCACTAATATCTATGCTTGAAAGTCGACCTTTCATGTTGACTGCCGTCCGTGTACTGAGTACGCAATACGCGGACGAAATATGCGGACGCGGAACGTGGATACATGGAATAGCTCCAACAAATTTCAACCAGTTCGTTTTTTCGCGGACACGGACACACGGACACGGAACGCGGACGCAGAGACATGGAAACCCGGCCTGTCTAATGTTTAGACCACTCGGCCATCCATGCTCATACAATGGGTAATGTATTTGATAATTGATATAAGTAATCATCGTAGTGTCACAAAATATAATGAGAACAACAGAACTATCCAGTTATTCAATCGTTTCGCGTTGCAAGGCTTATTATGTTCAGATTTTAAAATCGTCAATAAATGCATATTATAATGGATCTTTTAGAGCATGGTAAATGTTGAGTATAACTATTTTCTCATAAATATTATAATTACTACGAAAATTTTCGAATCTGAAACATTTTTTTTATTTACGATTTACAAAAACGTGAAAAGGTCCCTTTAATAGCAAATATAATTGTGCAGCATAACATGTGTTAATTGAAAGACCTGTAAACATACATCTATAAATCTTTGGTTAATTGAAGTGAAAACACAATCTGAAGGAGAGCAAACATAAGTGGGTGTATAGCTGACGCCGGTACTTCGCATTGTCACATGTCTCATGACTTGTTTATCAAGGCCACGTTGTCACTCGATTAAATAGATTTTTAAGTGCATATAAGTGTGTTAAGAGCCAATGTGACTTTATAACATCCGAATGTCGGCTTAATTTAAAAGTCACTGAAAAGTTCCCACTCCAAACAAGTTAAACTGAATATAAACAATGTAATCACCGTTTTATTTATAAATAAGACATGTACATTTTGGACACGAATGCCCCCACAATCCACTTTTGTCTTTAAAAACTCTGCTTATGTCACAAGAAGCTCAATACGGCAAAATTCGACTTGTGAGGTCTTAGTGTGTCCTTAACCTTTGACTTCATTCGATAGGGGTTACTATGTGTGGCCTTGACCAGACCGATGAGGTAGAGGCATGTTTTATGCACGATATGTCGTCTCCTGATGGTGGATTGTAATGGCAAGTTATTGAAAAATAGGAAAGTGAATGACATAGTAACAGTCCTTAAGCTGTCTTATGGAATACAAATGACCAATGATCTGAAAATGCTAAGTACAGATATGAAGACAAATAATTCACGAGATACGTCGTCATACGATGGGCTGTATTTGTTCCCAATTATTTTCAACATCCTTTCAAAGTTATGCGTGTGAAAGGAATTTACAGCTGTTTTACGTCCAAATGTAACTTTTCACATCTAAGTGTACCCGGTCACTTTCCTCTTTGATGATGGGGATTGGTATACACGCAGTATTTCGTCTAGTGATGGTTAACATTGTTTTGCTAAGTAAATTTAAAATCTAACAATACATAACAAAGTTATGATTGAGACATGATGTCATTTAATGACCAATTTTGACCTTTAAGTGTTACCTTCTTATTACACGCAAACAGTCTTCTTATGCTGGTGGTTAATTAGGGGCAGGTTTTCTTAAATCAATAAATATTAGGAAAAGTTATAAATGGGACTAGGCACTTCGCATAGACAGACGGACGCACTGACGGACAGGGAGACGTTTATACTTTGCCCAACTGAAAGCTGTTACTGAATAAAAACCATACGCGTTTTACTACTCTTACTGCTGCAACTTCTAAATTCTACCAACCAAACTAAGTGACCTGTTGTAATGTTCTACTGTCCATCACACTGAAAAGAAAACAAACTTAAAGGACAATGCAATTGAATTTTAATGCACACAAAGACTTCCATAAAATGTACCATGCTTATACATCATTTAAAATTTAGCAACAATAATGTACGCTACATTTTAGACTCATACAAACAGTTTCAAGCATATCAAAAGCAACTAATCCTCAGCGCATGAACCCGATTCACTGGTACTGTCCAAAGCCTTCTTCAAAATGTCCTTCACTGTTTGAGACTGCTCCTTCAATGCCTCCAGTCTCAGCTGCTCGCACAGACGCTCATCTACCTTTTGAATATTGTTCGTTATGAATTCAATATGCTCAACAAAGCTGCCATTTTCTGCACATAGCTTCGCCTGTTTAAAATAGTCCAAACTCCGTTCAAAGTTATGTATTTGTTTGTGTTGCTCCCCACGACCAATGTAAAACAACATTCTAGACCAAATGGTTGAAGCTCTCCAGCAGTTGTTTTCAAACAAACTAAGATAGTGTTCTGCCAGATGTATGTCTTCTGGTTTAATGTCCTCGTGAATGTGCATGTACCTTATCTTTTTACAATCTACACCAAGAGAAAACAAAGCCAGGAATAAATACACTTGATTTAAAAACGATTTGACTGAAAACACTTCCTCCTGATCGTAGTGCTCAATTGCAGTCAGAAAACATGTCTTCACTTTCTGCGAAATACCGTCCGCAGATTTAGTGTCTCTCCTGGTGCACTGTAAAATATTACTAAGATACATGGCCTCAAAGAAATAAACTGCACCAGTTGAAAGACACGGTCTTAAGGCTACCATTGCCTGTTTAGCGTCATCTAGCAGACTCGACGCCTCGTCCATCTTATTTGCTCGTGTGCATAGCTCCACTTTTAACGGCAGTATTCGCGTCAGATGCCAGTTAGGCATCTCAGTCATTGGAAGGCATTCCAATGCCTTATCAAACATCTCCAAAGCCTTCGCATGATCACTCTTATAGAACGTAGAAATGCACATTTCACTTCTGTACAACATTACTTTTAAATCGGGACTGTCACTAAATTTTTCGAACGCCTTTTTGGTTATAAGAGAATGTGTTGTCCAATCACCCTTCTCACGAAGGAAAAACAACTGATCCCACAAACGCGAACACTTCCTCATCAATTTTCTGTTGTTAGGTAAGGCTCTTTTTACACTTTTGACTAGCATAAGGTCGCTATCATGATCCTTTGGGCGTGTTTCAATTAAAGCACCAAGTCCTGGCGTTTGGCTTTTATCATCTTCTTCAGGGTTTCCATCAACATCATCGTAACCTTTTGTTGCATCCGAACGAGCATTCACGTGCGCACGGTATCTTTTTCTTACACATTTTCTCTTCTCATCGCGTCGTCTAGTGTTTGCATGGGGACGCGTAATTTCTGAGTCACGATTGTCATAACATGTTTGCATATGGGGCAACGTATAATGTCCTACGAATGCAGAACTCGGTAAGTAGATACTATGTTGAACGTATTCATCGATACAGATATTTTTATGTGAACCATCATATTTGTTCAAACAGTTGTCGAACGTGTTATACATAACACGTGTTTCCAAATTTGGAGTGTTGTTAATTAAACATTCATTTCTTCTTTTTTGACAGTAGCTAACAACGTTTGGTGTAATCCATCGAGGTCTTGTAGGCTTATTGTGTTGATTACTATTTAAACTGTTCTCATCGTGCTCTTGTGGAGTTGCTCCACATGGTCTATCAAGAGAAGATTGAAATTCATTACTGTCCAGAGAAAGCAACTCGTTTCCATGACCCAAAGCCGGAATATTATTTTCCAGTGATGAAATGGACTTAATTATGTTTGAATTGTAGTCTTTATTTAAATCATTAATAATTTGACTTGTACCACTACACGATTCCTTATTGTTTTGCTCATCTTTTTCAATCGGCGTCGTCGATCTCGTACATCGGCATTTCACGTATTTGCTCATATTCGCTCCTTCGTCATCATGAATCAAGGACTTATATTTAACCCGTAAACTACTTTCTAAGTGAGTTGCCACTTCTTCGGCATTATTTTTTGATCTGAGAAGATCAAAAAGGCGATTTACACGAGACAACCTAGGAATTGCATCATTGTTTAGTTCCTCTAATTCATCATCGGTAAGCACCCCATTTTCATACAAAAGATGCGTCACATCTGAAGGAATTATTCTTTTCATCAGTTCACAATGTGTGCATTTTTCTGATCTATGCAATTCGGCTGCCGAGCTACTGACTTGTTTTTCAGTTGTTTCTAGCTTTTCTACGAGAAAACCGTAGTCCTTCTTTAAAGCGTTCTTGAAGTTGTCATACGGACCGGTGGTCGGGTCTCTTTTCTTTAGTATGTACAACAATTTTGAATTCTGATTCCTTTTTGTTTTCTCTGCCATGATGGCATCTTCCTCGTTTGAACTGATAAGTCCATCTTCTCGTAGACTATCAAGCACAGAGCTTAAAGTAAGGTCAATATCAGACACCAACGTAATATGATTTTTCTTTAGAACAGATTTGTGAAATTGTTCCATTTCCGGAGCTGTATAGATTCTGAAAGTACAAAAAGAAACCACTGCATGTGTAACTGTCTTTGTTGCAGGTGATTTTTTCATCATTTTAATGTTTCAGCAGAGAAATTGTTAGTGAAAATAACCAAAATATCATTTTATGATACAAACACATACGCTTCATATTTATTACACACGTTAAAATTTCAGTTACATGTATATTAAAATTAATGAATAAACTTAACTGGAACCAACGGATGTATCAACTAGCTGATAAAGAATGTTTGGCTTTAAATCAAAATAATGACATTTACAAAACAATTAATGCATTCAATGTTGTAAGAGCTTTGCCAATTAAATGTTCTTGATTAAAAGAGCTACTTGTATAATGAAATACAACGCCTAAATAATTAAAATCATTAACAGTTTCTATAGCATGGTCATTGTATGTCCACTTTTACTAAAATACAACGTTACGAACGGTATCTATTACCTTCCGATGACGTTTAAAACGGGTTTCCCCAGTCTATGTTTCAGCGACTTAGTCTTACGTTCTCGAAACATCCATTTTCTCCATCAGCAACACGTTTTAGAAAAAACACACACTTAAAGATTAACCTTTTAATGTTGCTTTTAAGACTAAATGGAACTTGGTCAGTTATCAGCATTGCTCATGTTATGTAAACACCGGTGTTTTTATTCCAATTGTATTTACATGTACAATCAATATGGTCTAATCCAGCGATATTAATTATATTATAACACTAAGAGCTTAAACCACTTTCATAATCGCGAGCCATTTCCGCGAATAGAACCATATACATGTACTTGAAGATGACGTATAATCGTTATTGTCTTATTGTTTACAAAGTTACACATTGTTACCGTTTACATGTTGTACGGAGTTAAAATAGAAAGTTATTCGCTCGATGAGGCCTGAGGGGCTAGTATAAATAAATGAATGAAATAGGAGAACTCAATGCCTAAATATTATGTGATATTGGAAAAAGGCTAGGCGAAGTCGTGGTTAGATGGGAATGCGACAGTCATTTGTCGGGTCTGATATGATTATATACGTTGTTATTTTTACACCACTGGGTTTTTCCGTTGTTTTTTTTTGTGGTGAAATAATCAAACTGCATCTTTGATGCTGGTATAGAACATGAATGAAACCGTAAACTTGTCACTGATTAAGGATTTTAACATTTAACATACAAAATGCTCGTTATTTATGGTGAACAGATGAATATTAACGTTTGGTTAACAAGATATTTCTCGTTTTCGTAGTGTCTTTTTTACCATTTTTTTATCGTCAAACAGTAGTCAAAATATTTATTATCATACTATCATTCATTCATATAGTTAAATTTACATTGAGGGCATACCGAAGCAAGCAATGCGGATGAATGTGTTTTATAGATATAACTCCAAACTCCACAACAAATTTAAGAAGATAAATTTTTGATACAATAAGGGACCTTTTCACATTCTGATAAATTAAAAAAAAACTAAAAAATAATTCAGATTTGCAAATGTCCGTTGTAGCTATGTTTTATTTAGCTAGGAAACAGTATACTGAACATTTACCATGCTCTAATATATCCATTAAATGTATCCTTTGACGATTAAAAAACCTAAAAATTATAAAGAATGACAAACGTGAAACAATTGTATAATTTAGAAAGTTCTGCTGTTATCGCTATATTAGGCGACACTTCGAGGATTATATATGAGAAATAAAAATACATGTTATGGTTCGGGAGCACGAATGGTCGAGTGGTTTGAGCACTAGACTTTTACTCCAAGGGCATGTGGTTCGAGTCCAGGTGTGGATTCCTTTTTTCGTTCTTTTCTTTAATTTTATTTTTGTTTAATACTTGAACTATATAGTTCCAATGTTTACGTTTATTAATTTAAAGCATTTAATGATAAACTTCTAAACATGCCGAAATATGTAAAAAGGTCCCTTTAAAGGAAAAGTTCCAAATAAAGCTGTGCATGAAAATATTAAGCATGGTGAGTTACTTAATCCTCTTTTCTCCACCTGGGACATAATGCCGCCTCCACAGCACACCATCGGTCCCGATCGGCCACATGTTTGGCTTCTCTTCGCGACAATTTTCCTTTTTGGAGTTCAGCGTGAAGGGTTCAGCTCCGTGTGAGAACTGGACGACCTTTTCTCCTTGTTCCTGAAGCGTTCCAATCCAATGCGTTCCTTGTTATATTGTGCTGGTTTCTTCTCAGCGTATGTCCGATCCACTTCCATTTCCTCTGCCTTATTGCATAAGTGTTTGGTGCCTGATTGTGTGCATTGAACAATACAGCTTCTGGTCGGATATTTGATTTTGCCATCGTATTTGCAGGATTTGTCGTAAATAAAAGTTGTTGATTACCTTTAACTGTCTGTCCAGATTCTGTGTATGCCTTCAGGTGTCTGATCCATAAAACAGAACGGCATTTACATTCGAATTAAACATATAAAGTTTAGTTTGTAGCTAAATGGTCCTGCTGTTCCAAATCGGTTTCAGCACAGCAAAAGCGTCTCTGTCACTCTCTCATGTCACCTGTGTAGCTCTTCCATTGTCGTATATTATTTTCATAATCCATACTGTATCCGTAAGACATTCTTTGCAGAGAGACGATTTTTCTGCATATGTTTTGCGTCTTTGCTCTCTCCCTGGTCAATACCGTTGATCCGTAGTATTTGTTGTGGTGTGGCTTTCTGTAGCGGTGATAATTTAGCGTGGTCAGGGTGCTAGTCTAACGCCCAACCCTCCTACTTTCTCATCCGGGCTTGGGACCGGCCATGACGGAGTTAAAACAAAAGGACCATTATTACTTATATTATCCATTAATAACCTATTATGTATAAATAGATAAACATTTCACACCAAGTCTATTTATGTTCACTCAGACTGATGCTTCTGCAACGATAAGCGAATTTAATATTTGATCCGCAATTTATGTAATGCTTAATCCAATAATACATTAATTTATCGCTAAATGTTGTTATTGTAACAGTGAATTCATTTTGTTCGGGCATTGTGCACGTGTATGTCTTAATTTTGTCCCCCCCCCCACAAACACCGATTTTTTTTTTAAAGGACTGTGCGCGAGAAAAACATACTTGTAAGTAAGCGATATATGGTAAGAAAGTGGCGTTTGATGGGTATAGATTGACTGGGGTTAGTCGGGTTCTGCGGGGAAAGAAGCTGTGCATGTAGCAAACTATATGTTGTGAAAGAAAGTAATCTGGTGCTGTGGTTAGATCTTGATATGACATTTGTATGCTTGAATCGATGTCTGGTGTACAACTTTATAGAATATTTTCCGCTTGGTTTGATAGATGTGATCGAAAAGTTTTTCATTATAGTTTTTAGAGAAAATCATGTTGCAAAATGTGCGATTTTTAATCTCTGGTGGTGTTTCATAGACAACTTTTTCGTCAGCATGTTTGTCGCTCGAATGTCTTTAACGAGGTGCATGGATTCGCAAGTACCAGACTACCTGTTTGCGACGAAAGTGTGGAGCTTAATTCGTTTTTATACAAAGATAAAATAGGAAGTATACTTTATAGCAGCCCTCTTTGGAATGTTACGTAGATAGTAAAAGTCACAAAACGATGAAAATCATGCTTGTAATAAGTAACTTTTAAGTATTTAATATCTGTGAACTAGATTATAAGTATAATCAATGTATTCTATGACCTTTCAACTAATGGCCCTATAGGTAAAATTTGTAATTATAATTTTATTAATTAAAACTCACAATCTATTGCATTCTTCTTATTCTAAATCTCATATAAGTCTTCCATCATATACCGGTATATTAAATCATCGATATATTCGCGAGAAACATTTTGAACAAATAATAGTTCCTTCCTGCTTTTCATTGTATTGTTATAAACCGGTGACTACGCCCTTAAACAAAATTAGAAGAAACGGACTATGCAACGACAAATGGCAATAATGTGTAAAACTATTTATTGAAACAGCCTATAATTACACAGTGTGTCGGCTAAAATCTACCTGTACATTTCCTCGCGCAGGTGAAGCGTAACGGGTCCGTATAAATTGAACTTTAAATACATGGATATAACAGAAAGGTGGTAAAATATTGGTATTTGTTTCAAAAACTATTTTGTTCGCCGGATTTAAGCCATTCAAAAACTTAAAGGAGTTCATATTGTCGAAATTTTGAATCATGTCGCATGGGACATTATTGTTGACAAGTTTGGATTAATTCGTGAAAATGGCTGCCAAACTTTTAGGTGAAAGACTTCCCCTTAATTGGAGTTATGGTGTCACAGAGGATGGTCGTATTTTCTTTATCGAGTAAGTATTACAGTTCTTAGTTTTACTGTATGAGCTTTTCCGAAAGTTTTCAAAGTTTTAAATAAAGAGATACGCAACAGGTGTATATAATTTCTACAAGTTGAAAAACTAATGGTTAAAGCTGCTCACACACTTAAGTGTTGAGATAACGCCTCATTTAAGAGTGTTAGGTATATAAAACTAGAACTAACGTTTAATTAACATTGATTGAATTGTTATAATATTGAGTAATAAATGTATTTATTGCACATCGAAGTAACTATGTGATTTGAAGTAAGATTTTAGATGAACACAGGGTTAATTAATTTACTATATAATCTTTTGCAGCATTTTGCAGCAATAACTAGGGCTCGAAGTTAAAAAATATAGAAATATTGTTATATGTAATGCTTAAGCCTGATCGAAGTCCCTTCTAAGTTCTATAAATATACATTTCATTGTCTTGATTAACCAGGATATCAATATCATGAAATTGATAAAAATAATCAAAAATAATTTGGTACAAAGTCTTATTGCCTCAATTAAGTGTCAACGACCTTATGTCATTTTACAGCAGGTTCTAATTTGCTTTGGTCAACTGACTTTCATATGTAAGTTTGTTGGGAACAAATTAGTCCAAATAATTAGACGTATATCAACCATATATTTATAGGAGTAGGAACAAATTAAATTGTTGTGCGCAAAGGCTATTCTATAGCAGAATACAACAGTATCAATTATAACGATGAACTGTGTATGTTATATTCTTCACAAGTTGATAAAATGGTGGTTTATTGTTTCAGTGATAGTACGCAGCAGACCACATGGTTGCATCCAGTGACAGGGGAGCCAGTGCAGACTGGGTACTCAACCACAGCAGGTAAGGGGCAGGAATAAGGGTCCTTATTGAACCTCTGATGGAGGTGACCCAGTGTAGAAGATGATGTGTTATGTTTTTGGAGTTTGGAGACGATCTTCATAAGTGTTAAAGTTATGTAGTTTTAATGTGTTTAAATGTCTCCTTTTAATAAAGTTCTGTTTTTTTTTTCTTATTTTCAAAAGTGGGAGTTTCATGTACAGTGTAGTGATATCGCAATGGAATGACCTCTTATATTTATGGCTGTTTTGTTAATTTGACCCAGCATTCTCACCTTAGCCAGTGTAGGTAAAGGAGGCTGATAATGTATGAAGTTATTAAACAATACGTTTGATTTCTGTAACTTACCGTGAAACTAACAACATAGAAGATTAACATTTGTTTGAGACTGGTTCAACATGAATGACATATTCATAAAATCCATTTGCATGGAGGTTAAGGTAATAACTTATGATGTGAGCTGAAGTACAAACAATAAATTTGGCATAAGCATCAGCTCCTGTCACATCTGCAAACGCCATATTCTGAATACTTTGCAGGGATTTATACATGGATATACCAGCCTTTTTGTAGCCACTACCGGTACATAATGTTTGTGTAGTGGACACTTGTAGAAATCATTGCCAGCGAGAAAAGAGAATCGTGACACAAGTTGGTTAAGATTAGACTAACAATGCATGAACACATCTGTGAGAATTTTATCAGAATAAAATGTACACCTGCTTGCACCATAGTTGTAAAGAGCCAGGGGCACACATAAACTGATCAGCATCTGTTTACTGTGAAATTGTGGTGTATCCCACTCACTGTATAATCTGGTGCAGGCTGCAATCTGCACCTTTCAGATGCAGATAGAAGAATGTTCACTCTGTATTTATCAGTGTGGGGCCATATATTTTAAGTGAACCTTTAATTGTCGGGTCATCAGGTTTAATTTCTATCACAAAAGCTTGCTAAAGTCATTATCAGTTAGTAGATACTTTTCAAGTTTTCAATATTCAGTTACACTGATAGCCAGATATGAGGTAATAAATTTTCGTTAAATTAGGATAAATTTTCCCTCACTTCCCCGCTTACTACCCCCCTTACTACCCCGGTATGGCAAGGGCAGAATAGTTCAAAACACTTTTATATTACATCTAAACAGGTTGAAATTGAAAAATGTTGTAAGATTTTTGTGAAAACAACTGTCACTTACAAGCTTAGAATCTTGATCCTGTGTTCCAAGTTGGGTCAGATTGCCCCTTTAACCCTTTGCATGCTGTGAAATTTGTCGTCTGCTAAAATGTCGTCTGCTGAATTTCTTAAATTAGCATTTTCTTCTATTTTTTTCAAAGAATACTATCAGAAAAGCAAACAGTTTGGATCCTGATGAGACGCCATGTTCTGTGGCGTCTCATCAGGATCCAAACTGTTTGCAAAGGCCTTTAAAATTCGGTTCCCGCATTGTAAGGGTTAAAAAGATTGTTTTGGTCCCAAAAAGGTAACTGTTAGACTATTTGACTTTATCACAGGTACTCCTTACAATCAAGAGGCAGGACTGATAATACTAACCAGAAAAGAGGTGTGGGTCTGAACTTGAGTAGTGGAAACATAACATAAACAGACAAGCTTTTGTTACAGCCTTCTTCTGTGGATTATGTTTTGTTGTTATTATCATGCAATTTCAGAGAATTTGCATTGCTTAGAACAGAACATTTTGTGCGTTATTACAGTTTTCTATATGGCATGCATTTTGATAGATCTAGTTATAGAGTTTAAATTTGCATCAATTAATATAAGTGAAAAACATAAAATTGTTGGATATTTTTTACTAAGTAGATATTAAGTATTTTCTGTGATTTTAAGTATTTACAATGCACCAACATTGAACAAAAGGGGGTTAAATTAAATTCAGTTTCTTGTATTAAGCCAACATTATGCCTGGGTTGTTGAAGGGAATTTAGTTTCTGGCAAATTGCCAACATGGGGCAGAGGCAGTCAAGGGAGTTAAGTTATTATGATATTCAGCCAAAGGACATTTTGTTTCCGGAAGATGAAGGTCAAGATGACTGTGATGAGGACATGCCCCATGACCTTTCTGTCCTTGAGGTCAGAATGTCGCGTCTGACAAGTAAGTCTTGGCAGCGTACTAGAAAGTGTCCGTGGGGTGATATGGAGCGTTTTTTGACTGTTGCACATTGTTTGATCAAACTTCAGTGTTTGTTTGTTTAAAGTTCTTTTTTCTCTAAACATGTTTGAACTAGCTACATCTTTGCATTTGTTGGACTACACTATCTTTTCTCAAGGTTTTTATCTAGGTGTTGCATTAGTTTTTAGTAAAATGAGTTCTTATTTTCTGAACACTTTTAGTCTGTTTTAAGTTATTTATCCTGTGCTATACAGTGGTGACTTTTCTAAAGGCCTTGATCTATCTAAACACATATTTGTTTGACCTCCTAAATGTTGTTTTTTTACCTCAACTCTGTTGTCGAAATGTCTTCTTAGCTTTGATTGTCTCCATTCTGTCAATTTGATCATTTTATACTTAATTGATTTTCTTGTTTCTTTTTTGTTGCATACATTAAAGGGGCCTTTTCACATATTTTGGCATGTTTTGAAGATTGTCATTACTGTAAATCCACAAATATAATACGCCCTCGTGCATAATACGCACCCCAAAGTTTGGTCAAAATTTATCGGTAAAAATTGAAAATCCGAGTAAAATACGCACTAAAAAATCAGTGTCCGAAATCGGCCATTTCTGAAAAAATGTGTATATATATTATTGTGTTGTGAAAATAGCAAATCAATTTGGTGTTGTCAACTATCTGTTACCCCGGTATATTGATCGGGATGTGTAATAGTGCTGTTGTTATGACAGTTGCATAATAAATATCTCTGTCTATTGTTTATATTACCACTGATTGTTACTGATAACATTCTGGCCCCTTGATCCAGGTCAAGCAGTCATGATTAAAAAAGAAAGAAGCAGAGACGTTGTTTTTTGTTTTCACATTTAATTCAATATGACAATATACGGGACGATAATAATTTTAATAATAATAAAGTAATAAGAAGACAAAATGGTTACTTCCGTTTTTAACCAGGTTTTCCGAAGGTAAAAACTGGTTATTAGATTGGCGAATGCGGGCTGGCTGGCTGGCGGGCGGGCGGAACAAGCTTGTCCGGCCCATAACTATGTCGTTCATTGTCAGATTTTAAAATCATTTGGCACATTTGTTCACCATCATTGGACGGTGTGTCGCGCAAAATTATTACGTCGATATCTGAAAGGTCAAGGTCACACTTTGAGTTCAATGGTCAAAAATGGCCATAAATGAGCTTGTCCTGGCCATAACTATGTCATTCATTGTGAGATTTTAAAATCATTTGGCACATTTGTTCACCATCATGGGACGGTGTGTCGCACGAAAGAATCAAGTCAATATCTCCAATGTCAAGGTCGCCACGACTAAAAATAGATTTAAAAAAAAAAAACTTACAAAGGGGGTTAATTTTGTTTGTTCATTTCAAAAGTTCAGTTTGAGTTTTCTCCCTTTATCAGATTTTTTTTTCACAATGAAAACCTGGTTTTGTGACCATTTTGTCCCTTGTTATAGTTGTCTAGATGAATTACTTTTTCTTTTTTCGAGTTACAAACTCGATACTTTAATATAACTTAAAATACAATTAAACCGCTCGTGTTTTTCATGATCTCTTTAATTAAAATACGCTGCTGTCATCAAGGCTAGTTTGGGAGTAAAAAACAAATTAATTAATTATCACCTTTCAATTTAATTCGGCAATCGACAGACCGGTGTAATAGACTCAATTAGCATCATAAAACTAATTATTTAATTACCACTCTTTACTTCAGATATGGTAAATATGTGGTAGAAAGATAAATAGTGGTCAGCTAAGAAATATTTATTTACGGGTATTGTCAGTTGTTGTTTTTTTCATTTGCTTATCTCTTTATACGACTTAGCGTCCAGTCTCTATTTTGTAGGCAGACGACGATATTAACTGTGTATTCAAAGTATGCAGTGTCTGCGCATGGATGACCCAATATTATCCGATAGCTCCTCCTTTCACGTTTCATTCGACAACGTCATTTCATGTGTAAGCGAGCTCAATGTTGATCGGCCAGCTACCATGCGCACTTCAATAACAATAATGTCAAGCGGTGTCTCATAATCGGGTACAGACCGGGTTTCATTTACTGTTCGAATTGCGAACACTTTCATTAAAACAAAGAGACAAATATAGAAAACCAGTCCGATATAAATGGGGGATGTTTTCAATGAAATTTTACTAGATTTTCGCATTTTCACAAATAAGATTTTTATTGAGCCAAATTCTCAATATTTTCGCAAATGACTCAAATTGCGAACGACAGTGCAAGCCCTGTTGCACCCCTTTGATGTAATGGTGTAGTTCAAAATGGCTGCCGCAAAGTGAATAACAGCGATTAAGTTGAAAATTTGCACAGGAAAATTTTTGTTCTGCTCTAAACTCATATATTATACGCACCCCTTACTTGAAGAAAAAATCGGTGGGTAAAAAAGTGTGTATTATATTCGTAGATTTACGGTAAATGCTTATATTGATAAATGTAAACATTGGATCTTAAAAGCTCCAGTAAAAAATCAAGAATAAAATTTAAAAAAGGTAACCCTCAGCAGGGCTTGAACCACTGACCCCTAGAGTATAAAGTCTACCACTTAGACCACTCGGCCATCCTTCCTGATATAATGACAGATGTATTTTATACTTTTTATAAGCAATTATCGCAGTTTCACAAAATATAACGACAACAACAGAACTCTCCAAATTATTAATTTGTTTCGCGTTGCAACGCTTTATACTTTTCAGATTTTTAAATCGTCAAACAATGCATATAATGGCTATTTTAGAGCATGGTAAATGTTCAGTATTACTGTTTCCTCACAAATATCATAACTAAAACGAAAATTTGTGAATCTGAAACAACTTTTTTCAATTTTGTCAATTAACCCAAAGGTGAAAAGGCCCCTTGAAAAAATCAATGATGAAGTATACAAATGTTGTATCTTTAGTGTCCACACTCACCATATACACCTCTTTAACTTTCCTTACCCAAAAAGTATACAGTGATTTATGTTGGGGCTTGCTTTCTTTCAACTTGGGCTTGTGAATTCTGTTTCTCATCAACTTTTTTTGAAATGTTATCAAAATGTTGATTAAAAAATAACATGTCTCTTTGTACCATGTGTAAAACACAAAATGTTAGAAACATGTTCAACAAAAACAGGCAGCTTTATGACTCTGTTCCTAAGAAGATACTTTTGTGCACCTATCTTAAGAAAAACATCATTTATTGCATCTGTTTTGAATTATGTATTTAAGCAATTTAGCGAAATAATTTTGGCAGGTTGTGTATGCGAAAAGAGATTGTAGTCTTGTAGGTTGATCATGACATTCACTTGCAAAGTGAGACAACTCCCACAAGACAACCATAATAACTTGTCATGGAAGAGCAATGCACACCAGTAATGGCAATTGACATAATTTAACCCCAGGCTGACATAAGTAAAGCAAAGTTGTTAGATTGAACATTTCTCACATAATTACATCAATGGTCATAGAAGCCCAGTATAAATTATAGATTTACAATAATAGTACAAGTAAGGTTGGGGGCAGAGCAATAAATGGATGGTCAGAGTATCCAATATTTTAAGAAGTATTAATGTGAATTCTTTATTTGTCAGTTGTTGGGGCATTTATCGGGAAGACTAGATTTCAGTGACTTTAATTGCTATACAGGTACAAGTTGTTTTATGTTTATGATTGAGTTTATCTTTGTGGTACATTTTAACGAATGACATTAATGATGCTGTAAAATTTAAGATTATTGAAACTAATAAATCAATTTCCACAAAAATTTGAGCTGCTGTTTTGGAAAACCGAGCTTATTGCATTTGCATAAAGTATCATCACAGATAAGCCGCAGTGCAGTCTACACAGGCTATGCAGGGACAATGCTTTTCACTTGTATGGATTTTTCAGAAAATACAGTCCATGCAAAAAGTGTTGTTTCTGGTTGACCTTTGCAGATGACACTTAACACAGAATTACAAGGGCCGTGTTCTGAGAAAACTGGGCATAATGCATGTGCATAAAGTGTCGTCCCAGATTAGCCTGTGCAGTCCACACAGGCTAATCAGGGACGACATTTTGTGCCTAAATTGGATTTTTGCTAAGAAGAGACTTTAAATGTCATACAAGCGGAAAGTGTGGTCCCTGATTAGCCTGTGCATTATGCCCAGTTTTCTCAGAACAAGACTTATAAGGTAAGGTTTCCCAGAACAAGGCTCATTTGTTTGTGCATTGATCTTTCTCATTCAAGTTTCCCCGCTGTTAGCAAATATATATTGATTATATATTGACTTATTAAGAAATGGCTTTCACAATACCAATACATCTTATAGAGTGAACGGGCCAATAGATGTTCACAGCCCGGCGCTGAGTGATTATTTTCATGGATTAAGTGCAACACAGCAAGAAGCTTTATAGTGATCAGTGTCAGACAAGCGGTCTGACCTGTCAAGTCTCAGTGGTTGCCATTCTGTTTGCTCTGTTCTGGTAAAAGCATTCTCAGACTGAGACTTCTGCAGGCTTTATTTCTTCTGATCAATGAGGCACCTAACAGCACATGGTGTAAGGTAGAATTGACCCATCAAGAAATGTTCATGTAGTTGAGGTAGAGGTCTCCAGTAGTTGTGGTGGGGTCTTTCAAAGCTATTATTTAATAACATAAATTATGTCTCATTTATTGTTTTAGGATACAATTTTATTCAATTCTCACAGATAGGATTTTATTTGGCATAATGTTTAATTTGAAAGAAAACTAGCCTCGAACTAAATACAATTCATTTTTAAGGTGCAAACTAATGTTTCATGTCTGATACCCTTCAAAATGCCCTTTATAATGCGGTAATATGATGACAGTCATAATCATCTGTAAAATTTGTCAAAAGAAGCGAGAAGCATGTGTTTACAAAATTATATGTTTTGTGCTAGTAAAAAGTTGAGACAAACACCAAGTTTATACAGCAATGATCTGAATCCGGCTACTGGCTGTAATTGTGTTAGGTGCTTAATTGCGTCAAGGAGTGCCAAAGAACTTAGAAGTAAAATCCAAGGTGTGTTAGATTTCACAGGGTGAGAGTTATTAATAATAATCCACAAATCGGCTTTATAGTTTGTCGCGCCAAGTTCATTCATAGAAAGTAAATAATGACATAATTAAGTATAATTTTGAATAGTAATTATCAATATATATTGACCTTAATGTTTAAAATATTTGTGGTAAAGGTTTTCTTGTTGTGCAGATTGAGAAGGATTTATTTAAGAATGTCAATGACAAGAACTGACAATAATTATTTTATCAATATTTATTCTTCAATAAACTTATACAAATATGCAGGTGCTTATTATCTCTCTTACCTATGCATATTAAATATAACACTCTTTCCCAATTTGCACATCAACTTGATTCACATTTTGAGTAAAAGAATTGAACTTTTTGTTAGAGTAATAAGATTTGAATATAAGTGTTTACATAAATGGTCAAATGCACACATTTAGTGTAAACAGACGTGTTTTTTGTTGTTCTCATATAATTATGTTGTACAGGTTAAGTTACATTCCTTTAAGTGTTATTTTTATGTTGATCAGTTTATTGTCACCAACAAAGCAAGATTGCTTATATTGGTTAAGTTATAATTATCTATCTTTGTTGTCGTGTTATATGACTGCACATTATGGTAAATTAACCACCTTTAATGCAGTCATGTTACCATTTTTCATGTTGAACATTAAACCATTGTACCTGTTACACATTTCTTCATCAGATACAATAGTGTTTTGTTCAGTTGATTTATTATTGATGGCTGTAGTGTTTTTGACATGGTATTACTTGCAACTAGTAATGTGTAGGTTTGCCCTTGCTGATTATTTCATCTGTTTATCAAATTTTGTCTTTACATTGTCCTAGTGTATTAAACTTTGTCTTGTTAAGCATTTAATTAATTAAATGGCAATGTGGCGACCAGGACTGTTTGTTGGCAATACGATCTGTGTAGATTATGATATGCCCCAGTATGATTATAAATTAGATCACAGTAGAAGTCTGCTGTACTTTTCAGCTATGGCAAAGCATTTAGGTTTTCAAAAATATTTAAACTGACCTTTCATGGATTGTTTGGACAATCATTATTTAAAAAATTTCTCGCAGAAATGATGTGTTTTTAATTTAAGATGTTTATTTTAAGTTTATAATGGAGTAAAATAATTTAGTTTTTTGGTTACACCCAAAACACCTGTATCAGGAAAAGGGAGTTTTGTATTAGGTATTGTCAAATTATTTTTGCATTAAAAATATTTACTTATGTACAGATATCTTCCTAATTTAATTGTAAAACTTTTCAAAATTTTGTTTGGAAAAATTATGAAGTGGCCACTTTGTTTGAAAGTTTGATAAATGCAGAAAAAAACAAACATTTAAATGTTGATTCATTATTCTGTCTTGTTAAAGGCTCTATAAAGGTCACAAATCCTATTATCAACTGCATATCAACTGGTCTAATTTTTACCGGATTTCAGTTACTCTTGCATAAAAACTGCTAATAACACAGCTTAGGTACAAAATTGTCAAGAATTATGGAAGATAAACCCGTTTCATAATAGGAAGAAATGTTTACATTTTTGCAACTAACGTGATGTGTAGCCTCAGAGCGTTGACATATGCTAAAAATAGCCGAAAGAAAATTCAATTTTAATTCTATTTTACAACAACTTTTTACCAGCAGAAAGTAACTTATTAGATCATTATTAGAATGTTTTAACCATTTAGAAGAGACCTACTTTGTGAGTGATACCGGAAAACGTTAAAAGTCATCATTATATTTTTGGTGACCTGAGTCACTTTCACTTTCTCTTTCGCGAGTAAACAGCGATGTAAATAAACTGATTGTTTGTAAACACAATTGACTTGGAGGACACTTTATTTTGAGCTCAAAACAAGTTGTATTGCTCATTTTTTTTATTATTATGTCCAATAGCATATATATATTGTTTTTTTATTACCTTTATAAATAAAATATGAAAAAAATATTTAAAAATCTGTAAATAATTACGTATCTTCACCTTTATAGAGCCTTTAACACCATGTTTTTACTAACAAAACAATTTTGGTGTGCCACATCAAAACTAAATCACTGTTCTTGTAACAGGACTATTACATAGTGATTATTTCTTGCTTACCATTACAGAGCTACCTGCTGGCTGGGAGAGGGCACTGACCATTAACGGCACAATCTACTTCATAGAGTGAGTAAACGCACTGAGATATCTACCCCCTCCCCATGGCCCTTGGCCACATTGTACCACATATTGAACGCTGTATAAAATGTTTGTTGTACTTTCTCATATGTTTAACACTTTCCCCCATAAGAAGCAAAGTAAAAATGGCTATGTGTAAACAAGCATTAAACCGAGTAACTCGTAGTCAGTTCAGGTTTTATGCTGTTTGCTGTTAATCAGTAACTAAGGGTTGGAAATGAAGCCTTTATAACTTCAATTTAGTAAGAAATAGAGGATATTTGTTGGATTCGGTGGATTTTTGAGTTTTATTTACTCGTGATCATAGAAAATATCATTCCACCGAATTCAACAAATTTTCTTTATATTTTATGTTGTTTTTTTTTCACGGTTTATATAAATTTTTAAGTGTTTAACTTAAGAATTTCGCTGGGATAATGACGTCATTTTGTAAAAAAAATGACGTCATTTTACAGTAAACAGTAAAAATTATTGATAATTTTCACTGTTAATTTTCACTGTTTGAAACAGTGAAATTATCAGTCTTAATTCACTGATATTTCTCTATAAACCATCGGAAAGCATAAAATAAAGGTATTTAATTGAATGCAACTTTGTAAAGAACTTCAAATGCGTCAAAATACATAACCTAAGGGGTAAAGGGTTAAATCTTTATAATCATTATAATTAAGCCGTGTTATGAGAAAATGGGTCTTATGCCATAAACGGCCAAAGTAGCTTCAGATCAGCCTCTCATTAGCATTCTTTTAATCAGGTGGTCCTACTTTAAGAACCAAAACATTTACTGGAAAAGTATATTTTATTATAGATATTCAGAATTGTAGTGTTGACACATTCCTAGATAACAGTCAGGTTTAATAAAATTGGTCACAATACATTGAGATCAGGCTTATCATCTACAATGTTTACCATATGGAGAATACAAAATTATCAGAGGTTCAAGTGTCCATAGATAGATAAATTACTAACATATTTGGAGGACAAATCATCGATGCTCTTGTTCAACAAATGACAGAGATTGGAAGTATTAAAGTGGGATTACTTCACATATGAAAGTGTGGGTGCTACTTTAAAGGGATGTACACTGAAGAACACTATTTACGATATCTTATAGTGACATTTTACCAATTTTCAAAGTTAAGGAAAGCAGCATTTAGTATAAAAAAAGTTAAGGTCAATTTGTTGTATGAAAATAAGAATTAAGATTAGCGTGACATATTAGATCAGTATGTGCAGAAATAATTATTAAATATTCCATTTACTTTACATCCTGGGCATAGAAATTAGAAAGCCCCTTTAAGTATCAATATTTAAAAAGTAATAAATTCCTGATAACTACTTAAACTGCCATATATTACAAAGCAAGTGAATGTGTTTACTATGCTTTGAGGAATAGTTAAGTTAAATGTTATGGTTTGGGACACTGCTGTATATGAAAGACGATTGTTTCCAAACAATGGATGTATCTGAACATCAAATAGTATCGAGACTTGGTTCATGAGGAATTCATTGCTTGGCATTTAAAACATTCATCTCAATGGAACATCCTTTACATGTAAAGTGAAAATGTTTCGTGACAACTAGATCTTATGTTTTATGTGTTCTTTTGCAATAAACACATGTTTTCTGGCGTCTTTTCAAGACTTAAAGGTAAATCACGTTTTTTGTCTTTGGCAACTTTTAAGTTTGTTCTTGTTTGTATAATATTGAGTTTTAAAGTGTAATTTTAAAAAGTACAACTGCTTGGTGATAATGATGATGATGATGGTGATGATGATGATGATGGTGGTGGTGGTGGTGGTGGTGATGATGATGATGATGATGATGATGAGGATGAGGATGATGTTAAAACATTACCATAAGTTATGCATTAAGTATCTTATGCTGATTAAAATATTACTCTCCTGCTGGATTAGCAGCAAATTCACATTTAATTAATTATCAAAATATTAATTATAAATTCCTGCCAATTATGTAAAGAATGTCAAAGAAAAACCAAGCTTTTATGTATGGATCCATAGGCAGATCTGGGACAACAATGGTGTATTCAGTTGCTTAGATGCCTGTTCTAATAAAACACCCACTGTATGTTGGATGTGATGTCTTGGATCAGACTGATCTAGGGTGGAACAGGGCCGGCTAGCTCATTACTTGTGTTGTACAGCGCTCTACCTAATCATTAGGTAGAGCGCTGTACAACACATCGCAAGTTTGATTCTAGGTCTGCCAACATAACTTGTGTGGGACTGGTCATTAATTAACTCTTCCAGTGCTGGAACCAAATTTTGAAGGCCTTTGCAAACAGTTTGGATCCAGATGAGACGCCACAGAATGTGGCGTCTCATCGGGATCCAAACTGTTTACTATTCTGATAGCATTTTTTTTTTAAATCGAAGAAAATGCGCATTTTAGAAATTCAGCTGACCACATTTTAGCAGACGACAAATTTCCCAGCATGCAAAGGGTTAAATTATTTCTGTGGCCATTCTCACTCTACCTTTGATTTGAGTAGGGCAGTAAATAAGTCAGTTACTGGAATATCAGTATGTAACTCTGCATTGAAACAGCAAAAAAAAAATCTAACTAACAAACAAGCATATAATCCAGTTCCGATGCTTGTCAATGTACATGTATGCTTTCAGCCTTGCTTTCCCCTGACATGTTTCTTTTGACTCATTTGTGGAGTTTCATTTCAGGAGTCAATGTTGCATGCAGCCGCATTTAAATAAGACAGGAACATTATAAAAATAGAATCTTAATTACTTGCGATATTAAATTAAGTTTTGTGTGAAGATGTCAAGACATATTCCAACATGCATTCGATATAAGAATAGGGATTTAGGTCTAATTGAATTTATTATGTGACGTTGGAAAAAGAGATCAATCATGGATTTAACAGCAGTCTTTCAACAATTGTCTTATATCAGTTTGACTGGTTGTATTTATCGTTTTAGCTCACCTGAACATGAAGTAACGATCAAAAATCCATTTCATCAAAACATATTTAACCCTTTCACACTTAGAAGCAAAGTGAAAATGGCTATGTGCAAACAGCATAAAACCAGAAAAGCCTGCGAGTAACTCGCAGTCTGTTCAGGTTTTATGCTGTTTGCTGCTCATCAGTATCTAAGGGTTGGAAGTGAAGCCTTAAAAACTTCAATTTAGTAAGAAAGGTATTTAATTAAATTTAACTTTGTATTGGACTTCAGATGCGTCAAAATACGTATCTAAGTGGTTAAAGGTTAAATTCTGATGTCTTGAGGGACATAGAAGACTGAACTCAGAAAACAAAAGTTTTTATAACGACCGACTATATATTTATGATATTTATCTCCAACTCTCTGACTTCCCATGCCAATCTGAATGAATACATCTCTTTATCAATGTGATGCAGGAGATATTTGTCATAGTTAAAATGCAGAGTATTACATGCTACAGTTTTTCAAGTTTATTCTACCCTAAATAACTATTGACAATTGCGTTGACATGTCCCAGAAAACTCACCCAGTGAGGTACTTTGAAAGCCTGTAATCAGATGCGATTTCAAACAAAAGATAAATCAATGAGTAAAGAGATAGGAGAAGAGAAACAATAAGCAAGGAGTCTTGCATGTGTCTCTTTGTGGAATGTCAATATAGGACAATATGGTTTAAATTCAATTGTGCCTGGTACACAGTTTGAAACAGTACATAATTCATTATGTGGCCAACTTGTGTTTCATAGATTTTATCAACAAAAACTTAACTACCAGAACAAAATGGGTCGACTTTTGTCACAATCTGATCAGAAATATGAATGAGCCTGCAATGTGAGGCATTCCAGCCATGGGACATCAATTAAAGAGCTTTAAACAGTGTTGCAGACTGTTTTAAAGCTGATATACAGTTAATACATGTCTGATATTTATTCCCCCCTTCGAAGAAGAGGGGGTATATTGTTTTGCACATGTCAGTCCGTCGGTCGGTCCGTCCGTCCACCAGATGGTTTCCGGATGATAACTCAAGAACGCTTAGGCCTAGGATCATGAAACTTCATAGGTACATTGATCATGACTGGCAGATGACCCCTAACGATTTTCAGGTCACTAGGTCAAAGGTCAAGGTCACAGTGACTGGAAACAGTAAAACGGTTTCCGGATGATTACTCAAGAACGCTTAAGTATAGGATCATAAAACTTCATAGGTACATTGATCATGACTGGCAAATGACCCCTATTGATTTTCAGGTCACTAGGTCAAAGGTTAAGGTCACAGTGACTTGAAACAGTAAAATGGTTGCCAGATGATAACTCAAGAACGCTTACACCTAGGATCATGAAACTTCATAGGTACATTGATAATGACTGGCAGATGACCCCTATTGATTTTCAGGTCACTAGGTCAAAGGTCAAGGTCACAGTGACTTGAAACAGTAAAATGGTTTCCGGATGATAACTTGGAAGTGCTTCGGCGGATTTCACTGAAACTTGGTATGAGTATATATATATAGATAAGAAGATGATGAACGCCAAATGGCATTGTACACCATCTGTTAATAATGGAGATAATGGCCCTTTGTATCTTGAAAAAATGCTTTTTTGTGTCTGGAGCCATATCTTGGAAATGCTTTGGCGGATTTAATTAAAACTTTGTATGAGTATATATATGGATAAGAGGATGATGCACGCCAAAGGTATATTGATCATGACTGGCAGATGACCCCTTTTGATTTTCAGGTCACTAAGTCAAAGGTCAAGGTCTCACTGACACAAAAGGTATTCACACAATGGCTGCCACTACAACTGACAGCACATATGGGGGGCATGCATGTTTTACAAACTGCCCTTGTTGGAATTGTTTCTGTTTCTGTTTGACAAACTGGCCCAACGTGTATAAATACAATATGTATATTTGTCTGCTTCTGTCATGCACTTGGAAGTTGGAACAATTGGAACTTCAATGTTTTTGTTTACAAAACTATTATTCAATGGTACATTTGTACATAATAAGTTAATAAGTTTTGAAAAAAATACTGTAATGTGCATGTTTTCTGTCATGAAACCTTAATGTTTATGTTCAATAATGTTCCATGGATGTTAATTCACTATTGATTATACCAGATTTGAGACATGTTTAGATAGATTAAAAAAGAAGCCTGCTAATTTTGGTAGATTTTTTTCTTGATTAAAATAAAATGCTTCACAAAAGACAGGGGTGGCGAAATCAAGTTGCCCGAGTCGTACATTTGCTTGTCTGGGCAACTGACTTTTTTCAATTAAGTTGTCCGTGGACAACAAGTTTTTTAAAAGTCGCGTCCAGGTATACAAAAATACATTGTATTAAAGCCGTAATTAAGTTTTACAAAACCGGATGTTGACATGCGATTACATTGTCAGTGCTATTTGCGGAGCAATCAAGCTAAAATAAGTGCACTTTCCTGCGCAGTGATCTCCCTTATTCTATATGAGACCGGGAGCATGCCGCATTTTCAACATTCGGCCCGACTGTTAGACAGTGTACAAACTGGTTTCTTTATTTTTACAATCAGACGGAAATAAAAAGTATCAATCTAAGATAATAAAAACACGGTCTACCTTGTTATTTAAGACGACTTTAATGGTAAAGATTTTAATCTTCAACAACGGAGCAGAAATCCGAAGCTTTGGGCAGCCCACCTCCCAAAAAACTAAGAAAAATTATGATAAAAAATATGATCTAAGTAAACGCACCAGAACTTTTCAAGAAACTTGGCTAACCGATTTTCAATGGTAACCAGTTTATATAATCAAATTGCTACCAGTAGCGGAGCCTCAGTCTGATGAGGTCCACATATTGGACTAGTTTAATTTGTTAAGATTACAATGTACTTATGTTCAGCACATGTTTTAATAACACTAGCTTCGCAAGATTTAAAGTTTGAGAAAGTCTTTATATTGTTTATAATATACTGCTATAATGAATGTACCATTGAAATACAATTATAAACAAAACAAGCAAATCATACTCATTTTGATATATTCCACATTATTTAACATTAATCAATAAATGCGTTTATAATTTATATAAACATTAACGGACAAGTGTAGTTCAGCAACGGGCAAGTTATATTTCCTAAATGGTTGTCCGTGGTCAAGTATAGTTTTTTTGAGATTTCGCCACCTCTGAGAGATAGAGAGGGAAAGATTAGACAGATCTTTAAAAAACAAAACATAACAATTTGTGTGCTTCGCTTCCTAGCAGGTAGCATGGCAGTAGCACTGACATTCTATACAACTGTTTGCCTGTGTGTGCACAATTTCTTGTCACAGCCAAAACACTTCAATATGTTTTAGGATATTCAAATAATTTGCCACATTTCATCAACTGTCAACCATCATAAGACAACTTATGGCCAGTCTCCCTACCTCAGAGGTCAAGGTTGCTCTTAGAAGTCAAAGGTAAAATTTGGCTGAACAATATATTGCATATTCTTGTCTCAGCCATCTTTTTGCCAATTATTGATTGACCTTGAAAAATAAACCATCATAAGACAGTGTATTTTGTGTAACTCCTGTCTCCCTACTTCTTAGGTGAAGGACACACTTAGAGGCCTATCTTAGCCATAACTTTGCCCTATATTTGTAAATTTAAACATTACTAGGCACACATGCAATCCGTCATAAGCTGATGTGTAGCAATTTTTTTTTGTCTCCCTACCTAAAATGCCAAGGTCACTGTTATAGTTCAAAGATCAAATTTAGAAACAAAACAACTGGTTAGTCTTGTATCTTTGTTATTCACCATAGAGGTCAAGGTGACACTCACATGTTTAAGGTCAAATTTTGCCATAAAACAGCCTGTATGGGTTATAACAGTCTCGAGTGCCTTATTTATCACCTGTCTCATAACCTCAAGGTCAAGGTCAAGCTTTATTGTCAAAAGTCAAATTAAGCCAAAATCATTTTGTTTGTGATATAAGCAGAGTAAAATTGGAATGTGGGGAGGGAGGGGGACATCTGTAATGAGACCTTTTTCAAGTTGTGATGTATAGACTCACTCAATGTAGCAAATTAGTTTGTATTTACTGTGGGTTAAAAAGTGCTTGTACTGAAATTTGCTACTCAGCCAAGCAGCTGGACTGTTGTCAACTGTTGATTGTGATGATGTTTATGGTGAACCCTTTGGATGTTGCTCTTTCATTATTAGCACTTATTATGATGATAAGGTTATTTGTCATTGGACAATTGTTGTTGTGAAATATTGAACACACCTGTCTGTAGCCCAGGGTTATTTTCATTGAAGTTCACACTGATTGGTTTTGAAGATAATCAAGTAATGAAATTTGCTGTAATGGCTATAGTTGAATGCTTAAATTATACACAGTTTAAGGTAGACATAAATATTACATAAGAACTAAGTAGCTGTGAAATGTGTATTTGCATTTACTTTTGATAGTGTATAGATTAAAATAATTAATATTGTATAATAATTTTAGTATGCTTAAATAATGTTATATTGTTGTATGCAATAATGAAGAAAACATTACATTAGTCTATAAAGGTGTCTTAAGTGATGGTATGACGTTCATTTAGTCTTTTAAAAAGTCCAACTTGGGCATTCAATTAAGGAAAGTGCATTTTCAAAGGTATTATAGTGTTATAATTTTTAAGAAGGTTTAAAGGTGGAAATAGTGCACCTATTATACTGTCTTCATTCATTTTGAAATTGTAGAATTATTTTCTAATTAGGCCAATTTGACCATGATGTTGGTTGTCTTTATTATTATTTTAGAAGATTAGTTTGGTATTTTATTTGTTATTCCAACGTATAAAAGACATTATAATCCTGTTGGGAACGGGAGCAATTTCCCATCTGGCGGGTCGTATGGAATTGAGCCAATTAAGTTGAAATAACTATTAAAATTAGCCAAATTCCACTCTTCATACAATTTTATTTTGAGCTGGGAATTAGAAATGCACTGAAGTATTTAAGATGTGTAATGTTATGCGGGAGTAGTAATTTTGTAACAGTAAACATTGTAAATCATTGTTAATGTAGTGGATTATGGTGATGATGATTATTATTTTTATTTTTATAGTTATTACAAGTTTTACCATATTTAAAATGTTAAAGCAATTAAATCAATGTGTTGAGTGCTGAACTAAGAAACTTGATCAAGGAATGGCTTTTAAAATGTAATAGATGAACTTTATTAGTATTCATTTTTTTGCGTGTGACAATATCAGAAAACAATAGCTGGATAGAATGTGGTGCCTCATAAATCAATTATCAGCGTTTGGGTCTTGTTAAATGGCCATTCATAAAATACGTCACATGGTTAAACTGAATATCTTTAAATTAATTTTCAATAAGATTTGCTGTTGACAAAATTCCAAGTTGAATGTAAAGATGTGCAATATTTACAAGTTGGGCAATAATTTATTCTGCATGCAGACTGGATATGTATTGAACAGAGTCTATTTCATTGAAGTAGTTGAAGTTGTGTGAAGAAGACCTAGAGAATTGAGATGGTTGTTTGTGTTAAAAAAGACTTTGAGGAAATAATATTGATTTAATTATAAAGAATCGATAAGTGGAAGTTCAATATCTTTGATATTTGTTCTAATTATTTATGGTAAGTGCTGATTATTATAAGTTTCAGTGCTGTGTCATATACAAGTTAAAAACGTAATCCAAATTGCATTGTCGCTATTGAAATTTGATTTTACTTTGTCACATTAAGAATTAGTTTTTATTTGAAGTTTGCTAACTCAAAAGCATTTTATTCAATCCCAATCAGTTACTTAACTAATTCTTTGTTATATCTTTAACCCTTTGCATGCTGGGAAATTTGTCGTCTGCTAAAATGTCGTTTGCTGAATTTGTAAAATAAGCATTTTCTTCATTTTTTTTCAAAGAATACTATCAGAATAGCAAACAGTTTGGATCCAGATGAGACGCCACGTTTTGTGGCATCTCATCTGGATCCAAACTGTTTGCAAAGGCCTTTAAAATTCGGTTCCCGCACTGAAAGGGTTAATAACAAGTGCTGAGTAGTGGGGATAAAGTATTTGATTAAAAATGATGGGAGTCAAACAATAAATTAAGTTTCAAAATTTAACACTTTGACATTTTTACTTCCCTGACTAGTCAAGTTGTTTCTGAATTTTACATAGATTCAAGAACTAAATGCAATGAAAATGGTATAATAATCATGTGCTGATTGTTGTCAGACACTAGTTGATTTTAATGTTTGGTAAGAGGGTGGATGTGCATGTTTCACAAACTGTTTCTACAAAAGGTGGATCCCAAATAAATGCTAACCTTCAATCAAATTGGTCATATTGAAATACTTTCATGGGAACTTCACGGTATGTGAAGTCTCTTCTGTGGGAAAATACCTGAACAACAGTTTTCTTTTGATAGCAGTAGCAAATTACTCTCAGCTTGAATATCAATGGAGGCAGAGGGTGTGCAACTCAATTGTGTAAAGGTGTTAACATTGAAAGAGAAGTGTACCATTTCATTCCCTTTTCAAACCTAATTTAAATACAAACATTTTTCTGTTTGTTTTGTTCTGGTTATTTTTATGAGGCATGTGTGAATATGAAACTTAAATATGCCGAATGACTTATTATTCAAACTTTATGCAAATATTATCCTTGCAGTGCTGAGTTGATTTTAACTGTATTATTTGCGGATTTCTTTTTTGATTCACAAAAACAATGCTATGACGTTTTTGAAACTAATTTGACATAAGGAATGCATGCACAACCCACAAACAATAATTATTGAACTATGTCACAAAAATGATGCAAATGAGGATCTATATAAACTCACAGGCAAAAATAGGAACATTTTCTATCAATATGTTACTATGGTTACCATGATTATTATAAGAACAACCTAAAATTTCCCTATCCTTAATGTATCATCTGTTTGTTTTCATGCATGTATGAATACGTTCCTTAATTATTAAATGTATAAACAACATATCTGTTACACAAAACAATACCAGCATCACAATGAGAGCACTGATACAAATTGCAAAAAATAACACACAAACAAATTTAAGCAGACATAATCTAATCTAAAAAAATATTTTTTGTTGGGGGTGATACAATGGAATCACATAAAATCTTCTCTTATGTAAAAACTGCCCATTAATGTTGTTTGTTACCAGTGCAGATCAAGTATTTAATATCAACACTTTTACATTAGAACAATTGTTTTGTACAACATAGTTTTGTGCCAGCCTATTTATCTGGGCTTTGAACAAGGTAAATATTTGAACTGAAAGTTTTATCTTTGAATTTGTTGACATTTTAATAAACCTGTACAAGTATTTGCATTCTTTATGCAGGCATAAAATCATGAAAATGTAAGAAATGACCATAAACATATCCGGAACAGCATATGCGTCTTGGTTAAGTGTTAAAATATGATTATGGGGTCTCATTAAAATTAAAACAGTTTAGTTGTGTATTAGCTTCTTGATTCTGCCTTTAGCCTTTGTAAGTAAGAATGCATGCCAATTTTTATACGCCTGTTTTAAAAAAACAGGACGTATTATAGTTTCACCTTGGCGGCAGGCAGGTGGGCGGGCGGGCGGCGTCCACAGCAGTTTCCGCTCTCTAATTCAAATAGTTTTGATCTTCACCAAACTTGGTCAGAAGTTGTATCTAGACAATATCTAGGTCAAGTTCGAATATGGGTCATGCTGGGCCAAAAACTAGGTCACAGGGTCACTTAGTGCATTTCAAGCATTTAGCATGGTGTCCGCTCTCTAATTGAAGTAGTTTTCATTTGATCTTCACCAAACTTGGTCAGAAGTTGTATTTTGACAATATCTAGGTCAGGTTCGAATATGGGTCATGCCGGGTCAAAACTAGGTCACGGGGTCACTTATTGCATTTCAAGCATTTAGCATGGTGTCCGCTTTCTAATAGAAGTAGTTTTCATCCGATAATTGCCAAACTTGGTCAGAAGTTGTATCTAGACAATATTTAGGTCAAGTTCGAATATGGGTCATGCCCGGTCAAAAACTAGGTCACAGGGTCACTTAAACCATTTCAAGCATTTAGCATGGTGTCCGCTCTCTAATTGAAGTAGTTTTTATCCGATCTTCACCAAATTTGGTCAGAAGTTGTGTCTAGACAATATCTAGGTCAAGTTCAAATATGGGTCATGTCGGGTCAAAAAATAGATCACAAGGTCACTTAGTGCATTTCAAGCATTTAGCATGGTGTCTGCTCTCTAATTGAAGTAGTTTTCATCTGATTTTCACCAAATTTGGTCAGAAGTTGTGTCTAGATGATATGTAGGTCAAGTTCAAATATGGGTCATGGTAAAGTTGTCCAAAACCTTCAAACGGGCGTATCTTGTGACAGTTTGGCACTCTTGTTATGTTTTTATGAAATCTCAGAAAAGGCATGATACAACATGCATTGTTGGCTCTAAAGGGTGATTCTAAATTTCTATGATAACTTAAGTTAAAATGACCTTTTTATAGATTGATAAAACTCAATATGTGTCTGGAGGGCAATATTGCGAAAATGAAGGTTACTTCATTTCTTTTAGACTCATATTATACCGTAGGTTTCCTTGTATAGCGTTTTACTTCCGAAATTCAAATTAAAAAGCTGGTGCGCACTATACATTGATACAATTCTATCCTGGCTGCTAAATTGGTAAAAATATGTCTGTAATCGTAAATAATCAAAATGGCCGCCATTTATTTTTCCAGAAAACTACCACCCTATAATCGTTCAGACTAAGGGGCCATTGTCTCTACAACAAGAAGTCGCTACTGGTAGATATGAACGCGGTAGAAGAAGTTTTGGTCAAAAATAAATTTGTTTGAATAAACTTGCGGACATTTCTTTGTTTTTGTTTTTACACTTCTTTATTGATGAATTTTGATGGGGACTGTTGTCGACATTCCGGAGAGCAGGCAAGGGAAGGTGTGAACGAGGTCTTTTTTGCTGGTAACGGTAGGTGTGAAAGGGGGTCATTTTGCACTTCGTAATAAATTGGCAGATGTTATTGAGTAATATGTGCCACGACTTGTTAAGACGCTAATTGACATTTGAGACACTAATTGACACTTGAGAACGTGAAAATATGCAATCGCATTTTGTGTGTATAAATATTGAACGTTCAACAGTGGAATTTCAAACATTCGTTAAAATTGTCAAAATATAGTGCTACGCCCGCATACCTCAACAACTGTACATGTATACTTGTCTCCCATGCGACATTCAAATTTAATGCCCATGCTTTCCCCGAGGAAAAATCTCACAGTGTACACTAATTCTTATTTTCTCACGTTTTTCACGAAATGCACGTGGACTGTTAATCTTTTGCTAGAAAATTACAAAATTGTCAGAAAAGTATAGTGCTATGCAACCCATGCTCCTGATCATAATGACGCTTCCTATTTTGAATGCTTAATTAAGCTTTCCAATGCCCCGGATAACTGGATTGTGCAATAGTAAAATGGCGGCCATTTTTGGTCCGATTTGGTGGTTTTATTGTCTTTAAATATTTTTTTCTCCAATTTTGCATTTAAAAAACAGCCTGCGCGCATACACGGGAGCCCACTATACGAGTAAAACCTACGGTAGTTGCTATGGTTTCAATTATAATTTTAAATTACAATTTGGATAATGCAACAAGTGATAAAGTAAAAGTTGATTGAACTTGGTATATTTGTATGTGGATAGAGGGCCATGTGTGAATTATGCACACTATTTGAGTGCTTTCTGTAGGTATCACCTTCTTGGAAATCTGGTCCGTGTAATATCTTAAAAAGTACTTAAGTTATGTTGATGAAATTCAGTAAGAGTATAGAGGGCCATACAATGAATATGCGTGTTATAAACTTCTGGAGATGCTGTTCTTACTCCAACAACATGGACTTTGTTGGAGACTAATGTTTTGTGTGTGTATATATATATCATGTGCTTTAAATATTGCTTGTTCTTAATAACTTTAATTACAGGTTGTACTGTGGGAGGGATACGGTTTATTTGTTAAATTGACTAACAAAGCCTGTGTGATTATAATCTTGTAGGGGTGAATTTTAAGTTATGGAAATTGTTATGGTGTAACCAATCTAACTGATAAGGGAGGTTGTCATTGTTCACTTAGGGTAACACAACACGCAAACAATATTGATTCATAAAAACACACAAAAGATGCTTTATATTTATAAGAATTTATTTATGCTTCTAACTTGTGTTATTTACTTGTGAAAGTATGTATCATTAATTCCGCTTAATTATTTTCTAAATTAAAAATCATATGGAACTTTCAAAACATGTCAATTTGTTTACGACTTGGGAAAAGTATCATAAGAGACCTATTCTAACATTGATTTTCTTATCAGGTGTTTTTTTTTTACAACAAAATAATGATTATAAAACTTTACATATAGTTTTCACCAGTATCCTTTAAAGTGTCTGTTCACCATGTTAGTAAATAGAAAAATTTTCAGCTGATATGTTTTTTATGTAATAATAGGGAAATATGTAATAAGGGTTGAAATGAAAAAAAAGCTATTGAAATTTTAGCTCAAAAGTCATGCATCTTGAGAAATTTTAATCGTAGTGAAAGCCCTGTGATAATTCAATAGTTTTTGTAAACCACTAGACATAAGATTACAAATTATGTAAACCTTAATTTACAAGTTTCTACAGGCCAATCCTGAATTATCTGTGTGAATTCCAGCCACAATCGTCAATGCACCACGTTTGAGCACCCAGTGACTGGTCATTGGCCATTCCTATCATTATCTATGTCACTTCCAGCCACAATCGTCACTGCACCACGTTTGAGCATCCAGTGACTGGTCATTGGCCAATCCTATCATTTTCTATGTCACTTCCAGCCACAATCGTCACTGCACCACGTTTGAGCACCCAGTGACTGGTCATTGGCCAATCCTATCATTATCTATGTCACTTCCAGCCACAATCGTCACTGCACCCATTTGAGCACCCAGTGACTGGTCATTGGCCAATCCTATCATTATCTATGTCACTTCCAGCCACAATCGTCACTGCACCACGTTTTAGCATCCAGTGACTGGTCATTGGCCAATCCTATCATTATCTGTTTCATTTCCAGCCACAATCGTCACTGCACCACATTTGAACACCCAGTGACTGGTCACTCAGTGATGGACGGCCCTGCTAGAGAAGCGCCCCTGAGCCCGCAGTCCCTCAGTACGCCCGGGCGCAAGGGAAGCGGCAAGACCAAGCCCATCAAGGCCCCGACTGCTTCACGAGAGGAGAACTCCAAAGTCATACTGCGTGGATGGCTCCACAAACAGGTATGTATCCATGGTGACATGGCATGCAGCTTTTTTGTTGTAGTTTTGTTGATACTAAGAGTCATGTTATGAGAGACATATTTTCTTATCATGAAATTTGTTGGCCTTTTTACTAATTTTAGCTCAGGATTTCTCATTTCTAAGTGATATCTTTTCCCCGAAACTATGAATATTTTTCTCTAAAATAAGTTCACTCCTGAAAATAGGTGAAAATTGCTGTGTAGTGTCTTTTGATTACAAAGCTCTTAAGTACATGTATTAGTAGATTCAATTGATTGTGTGCCGTATTATGCATATTCGGGGTTTGTGTTTAGAAAAAGTTGAAACTGCTTGATATAATTTTATGAAACATAGCTCACCAACATTAAACACATTCTATAGCAAAGTACTGTTATTGTCAAATCGCAAGTTTTCATTGTGGAGTTAAGTGACATTTGGTTAAGTATACATTGAAAAAAAACATCCTATTAACTTACTGCAGTGTTTGTCATTTGCAACAAGTGCACAAACAATACTGATACAACACATTTCAAGCATGTTCTTCACATAACTCGCAAGTATCAGGTAAGTAAATTGACAAGCTATCCAGTAGTATCAACCCTTGAAATGATTAAATGGTACATGAAATGTGTTTAGAATTATTTGTTGTTTAAATGATAAACCTATTGTTTTTGTGTTGTTCTATTTTTTTTATCCCCGCCAAATTTTTTTCTGAGGGGATATAGTAATTGGTCCCGTCCGTCTGTCCGAAACTTTGTCCGGAGCATAACTCCAAATCTATTCAATGGATTTACTTTAAACTTAGAATTTAAACAGATGGCAACTAGGAGAAGTGCAGTGACCAAGAACCATAACTCTATCTAACTTAGTTATTGAATTATCTCCCCTTTTATATAATTTTAAAGTAAATTTTTGTCCAGAGCATTTCTCTAAATCTACGGAAGGGATTTATTTGAAACTTAAAATATAAACAAATGGCAAGTAGGAGAAGTGCAGTGTTAAGAACCCTAACTCTTATATTCCTTAGTTTTTGAATTATCTCCCCTTTTATATAATTTCAAAATAAATTTTTGTCCGGAGCATAACTCAAAATCTACTAAAGGGATTTACTTGATACTTAAAATATATACAGATGACAAGTAGGAGAAGTGCAGTGACTAAGAACCATAACTCTATCTACCTTAGTTTTTGAATTATCTCCCTTTTTTTAATAACAAAGTAAATTTTTGTCCGGAGCATAACTCTAAATCTACTGAAGGGATTTACTTGAAACTAGAAATATAAACAGATGGCAACTAGGAGAATTGCAGTGAACATGAACCATAACTCTTTCAGCCATATTTTTTAAAATTATCTCCCTTTATTTGTTTTACAAGTATTATTCTACTCTCTAAAACAAATGTTGTCATACAAGCAAACACATTTCGGCGGGGATTTGGCACTACTGTGACAAGCTCTTGTTTAACTGTAAAATGAACGTTTTAACAAATACTTAAATTTAAAAACACAATGTCCTAGTAATATAAGCTATAGATCAATTTGCACTGTCTTAACCCGTTACCACTTAGATATGTATTTTCATGCATGTGTGGTGCATTACAAAGTTATATTCGATTTAAGACTTTTGTTACTAGATTCAAGTTTTAAGGTTTCATTTCCAAACTTAAGATACTGATGAGCAGCAAACAGCATAAAACCTGAACAGACTGCGAGTTACTCGCAGGCTGTTCTGGTTTTATGCTGTTTGTACATAGCCCTTTTCACTTTTCTTCTAAGTTGTTAAACAATTCTATGCTTTTCTAAATTAGCCTGAATAAAGATCAGCCATGTCACTTTGAAATAACATCTTTCTTTTTTTTAATTGTTTGTTGGGCCCTTAAAATTTGATTTCATCTCTAAATTCTTCTCATACATGAATGGCTGCTGAATGCTTTACTTGTTCATTATTAAGTACACATACTATGATATTAACTGAATAACTTTCTATATTCATAAACATTATCATTACTTACACATCTATGAAAGTGGAAATCTTGATGTTAATGTAAGTGAGAGTACATTCTAAGAGGCACTTTAACTCTTTGAATATGAAATTAGTCCTTTAAATATGTTTTAAATGCGGTGTTTACTTTATTAAAAGGCAATATCAATTTGGATCATTTAAAATAGATAATGATTGTAATAGTTTGGCAATAACAAGATTTATGAGAAATAGGAAGACTTGAACTCGATCAATATATCTAATTTTGCGTTTATTTTGGTATTATTATAAAATACAATTATTTTTATATATTCAATAAACAAATGTATAATCAAAGAATAGAAAGCTTGTATACTTTAAGCCAGTCAGGAAAGCTCAATTGTATCTGTCCATAATAAGATTGCAAACTCTTGTTTTTGTTGTTATTGTCTCTCATGATGTTGACTACCTGGAATTGTGTGTGTGCTCTCATACTATATTGCTGTTTGAATGCCAAGTGAATAAAATGCCATCCTGCTGAATGGTTATATTTGCCTTTCATGTGACCAAGTTGCTGAGTCAGGCTGTCATATTGAGATCAAAATATTAATTTCTGTTTTCACAAGTTCAAAAACTGATGACAATTATATTTATTAAAAATGCAGTGAGATTTATGTGCTGAAAGGATTATGTAATGTATGAGATATGATATGAGTTTAAGTTCATGTTTCATATTTGTTAGTTCATTATAAGGTAAATCTTTTTAAATCAAATAAAAGAAAGTCAATCAAGTAAAAAAAATGATTGTGTGTGTTAAAATACAAGTAAATCAGTGGCTGAGTATACTTTGTGTCAAGTATGGAGTTGTGCAAGACAGAGTGGTGGTTTCATGAACTTGAGTATGTTATGACTGACATAATTTATGAAAACTGCTTGCATTATATGAAGGGCGTAAATAAACGCATACATTATGTTGTTTACTAAATGCAATTCGTTGTGTTTGACTGTCATTTATCATGTTGCAAAGTTGTCAACAGATTGTTTTGAAATTGTTGTACTGTGGGATGCTTTTTGCTAGTCCGTCATCAAATATTTACTAGTGATTCTATAAAAATGAACCTATTGAAGTGAAATTCAAAGTACCAATAATGGAATCATGGTAGATTTTATGTATTCAATTTAAACATTTGTTAATAGCTTCAAAAGCATAGACTCATGACCATTTACTGGGTAGAACCAGTTCTAAGTTTCCGTGAGATAGATTGTGAGAGCGCTTGCAGATGTTACCCTGGACCTCCCAGTCACAAGGTGGTAAAGTTTATCCACTATGTAGTTCGGGTCTAAGATTATGAACCTTGTTTGGGAAAAGTTCATCAAGTTTTGTCCCTGATTTCTGGTGCTGTCCACACAGGCTATTATAGCAGGCATGACCTATGTTTTGCCAAAACTGGATTTTTGTTACGAATAGACTTCGTAAAAAAATTAATTCCATAAAAAAAGGAAAGTATCCTCACGCATTAGCCTGTGCAGATTCCACAGGCTTATCTGGGACAATACTTTATGCACATGAATTAAGTCCAGTATTCCCTGACCATGGCTCATTAATATATATTGCATTTAAAGCTCTTATTTGCTGCCTGCATCTTCTTTGTGTTTGTGTCAGATTCAATTAGATTGTTTCTTTACTTAATTATCCTCTTATGTTGCAATTGTTATAAATCTCTATCTTCAGTCAAATATTGTGCTTATGAGATAGAATTGTTAATTGAAATCAGTTGGCAAACTGATATTAGGTTTATTTAGTAAACCAGTCTTGCAAAGTTAACTAGTGTTTCTTCAGTTTTTTAATGTCTACACTTGCATACATGGAACAACAATGACTGAACATGGTCTGAGTGAGTGTAACCTGACCCAGCTACATGTATTTGTTTTTTTCGCTGTCCTGTATCTATTGCAAGGGAAACAAGACGTACACAACAAAAGCTGTCAAGATTGGTTGGGTCATCAATTTTCAGATGGCTTTTGAAGGATTTCAATGTTCATTTTTCTGATTTTATACATGTGACAGCTTTTACATTATGTCAGTGTTGCTGATTGTGACCCCATACGGTATGCCAGCATTCAGCTCTTTCCTGTAACTTAAAGGGGCCTTTTCACAGATTTTGGCATGTTTTGAAGTTTGTCATTAAATGCTTTATATTAATAAATGTATATATTAAATTTTAAAAGCTCCAGTAAAAAATAAAAAATAACAGTTAAAAAAGGGAAAAAAAGTAGCCCGCATCAGGGCTCGAACCAGTGACTCCCGGAATCCTGAAGTAAAAACGCATTAGCCAACTGAGCTATCCTGCCAAACATACATCCTATGCGTATTTTATACGTAATGAAAGCAATCTTCGTAGTTTCGCAAATGTAAACGACAACAACAGAACTCTCCAAATTATTCAATCGTTTCGCGTTGCAACGCTTTAAAATTTTTAGGTTTTTAAATCGTCAAAAGATGCATATAATGGCTATATTAGACCATGGAAAATGTTCAGTAATACTGTTTCCTCACAAATATCATAACTAAACCGCAAATTTGCGAATGTGAAACAACTTTTTTCAATTTTGTCATTTTACCATACCGTGAAAAGATCCCTTTAAATAACTCCTTGAGACAGAGCATGGTGCAAAGACTGGGGATTTTGCTGACATTTTTTTATCAATATAAGCAGCAGAAAATTGTTATGTTTATTTATATTTTAGTATACACATACACATTTTGAATAATGTTTAAAAATCATTCTGATGTTCTTTTATGTTTATGTATAATAACCTGTTATATTACATCAATATATGTTTAATGATTGGCATGCCACAATTTCTTAAACTCTTGTACCTGTCATGTTAAAACATTGAAGAATGTTTCTTTGAGATTTTGTGTAAAAAGTAGTCTTACACCTTTCAGGACAGCGGAGGTCTGAAACTCTGGAAGAAGAAATGGTGTGTGCTGGCTGATTTCGGCCTGTTTTTCTACAAGGATGAAATGGAGGGCAACTGCATTGGGTCTATCCTCTTGCCCAGCTACAGCATCAGCCCGTGCAAGCCCCACGACGCGAACAAGAAGTTTGCCTTCAAGGCCGAGCATGAGAACATGAAGACGTTCTATTTTGCTGCAGAGAATCAGCCAGAGATGGATAAGTGGGTGGAGGCACTGCGTATGGCAGCCCTTGTGCAGCGTGCACCCGGGTAGGGATTGGTTTGTTTGTTTGGTTTTCAGTTGAGAAGGCCATGTCCAAATGACAAAATATAACTTACTGTTAAACAATTTGAAGTGAGATGCTATTTTTCTGGTGTTTAATATTTCATTTTCTTTCAAATGATGTACATTGGTGTGATTCTTGGTTAAATAATACATTTTGAAACATTTATGCAGCAAACTGTTTAATACATTGATGTTAACAACATTAATATATTATATTCTGTGTTGTTTATCAAGTTGATTTTTTTTATTTACATACAAATAAAGCTTATTAAAGAGACAGTTTTCATGCCGCGAAAAAGTGGCGACAATTTTTTTTGGGCCACTGAAACGCCTGGCAATCTAACTACTTAACCCATTTATGCCTAGTTGACACTCCCATGCTTCTAAATTGGATTAATTTATTTCCAAAATTAGGGATGTCAAGTATATTTATTAACCAGGTTTTCCGAAGGAAAAAACTGGTTATTAGATTGGCGAATGCGGGCGGGCTGGCTGGCTGGATGGCGGGCAGGCGGAACAAATTTGTCCGGGCCATAACTATGTCGTTCATTGTCATATTTTAAAATCATTTGGCACATTTGTTCACCATCATTGGATGGTGTGTCGCGCGAAATAATTACGTCGATATCTCCAAGGTCAAGGTCACACTTTGAGTTCAAAGGTCAAAATTGGCAATAAATGAGCTTGTCTGGGCCATAACTATGTCATTCATTGTGAGATTTTACAATTATTTGGCACATTTGTTCACCATCATGGGACGGTGTGTCGCACGAAAGAATCACGTTAATATCTCCAATGTCAAGGTCACCACAACTTAAAATAGATTTATTTTGAAACAAACTTACAAAGGGGGTTAATTTTGTTTGTTCATTTCAAAAGTTTAGTTTGAGTTGTCTCCCTTAATCAGATTTTTTTTCACAATGAAAACCTGGTTTTGTGACAATTTTGTCCCTTGTCTATTTATTCTATATTAAAAATATTTCTTACAGAAATTTCTTAAAGCAAACAGCGCAGACCCAGATGAGACACCGCATCATGTGGCGTCTCATCTGGGTCAAGGCTGTTTGCCAAGGCCTTTTTTTCTTGATGCTAGGCATAGATGAGTAAAAGAATTTGTGAGAACAACACCAAACATTTTACATGTTGTATTATCTATGCTTATACATATATACAATAAAGACACAAAGTGAAACTTCAGCTGCATCAGCAGGAAAGAAACCTTCCTATACCATGTAATCCTGTATGTATGGCCAGGAACCAATAGGCAAACAGTGAGACACAAAGACAGGAACCAATAGCCAAACAGTGAGGCACAAAACAAATGTATTAAGACTAGGCCCACAAGTACACAAAAAATGCACAAACATTAAAACTGGGCTCACCATCTTCAAACAGTCAATGCAAAGCATTTGTTATTTTTCAAGTTTGAAGTCCACACATTCTTTAAATACCTTTTTGTTTTTTTTATGATGTGCGTGTACATGCAAAATAAATCATAAAAAATCATAAGAAACACATGATTAAATCATTTATAATGTTTTATTTTAATGCCCCCGAAGGAGGGCATATAGTGATCGGACTGTCCGTCCGTCTGTCTGTCCGTCACACTTTGCGTTTATGTTTCGAAAATGCTCATAACTTCTATGTCGCTTCAGATTGCAATTTCATATTTGGCATGCATGTGTATATGGACAAGGACTTTCCATATGCACACAAATTTTGACCCCTGTGACCTTGACCTTAAACTAAGGGTCTGCGTTTGGGTTTCGAAATCTGCGTTTAGGTTTCGAAAAAAGCTCATAACTTCTATCAAGCGTTTATAGGGGGTCTAAGTCATCCTATGGTGACAGCTCTTGTTTTTAACAGTGTATTTTCTCTTGTATTTAAATATGGTGTATATTCCAGGTCTGGGCTGCCAAAGTTAATTCCTAAGTCTCCTATCATGAGTTGGGACGATAATGTAGACACAGCGGGCATATCACCCCCAGATATGCAACAGTACCCCTTCTCAGGGAGCAGACCAGACCCCAGGTCACCGGGATCAGAGCATAACAGGAGCTTCAATGACCGCCAACCTTTGCAGGCGAGGGAAAACGTTCAAAATTTCAGTGATCCTTACAGGGGTCAAGGTCACGATACTCGATCAGCAGCGGAATTTGGCACATACTCAAGACAACCCCAGAACCCCATGTCGCCAAATCAGCAGTTCGACCCTAGGTATCCATCAGACAGAATGGACAAAACGAGGGGATCACAGCGGTCAAATCAAAGTCAAGGTCAAATTATGCCTGAAGATCAAAAGTCAATGTCGAGTCAAAGATCAAATCAACATTTTTCTAATACTCTGCCAAGGAATCCAAGGTCTAATCAGTTGGACACCAGCATGAGGAGTATGGGATCACAGCAGAGTCAGGGTTACAACTCCTTGCCTAGAGATCCAAGGCCACGGGTTGCTGAAGGTCAGGATATCCCATACAGTCATTCCTCACCTCGGCAACCACAGTCGAACAGAGGTCAGAATACTGTGCGTCAGCCAGCACAGAGGGAAGAAAAGAATCCCTATATGATGATGACACCGCACAGAAACGATGTTAGGTACTTCATGTTCACAATATTTCAATTTTAAATGTACCAGTAATTACATATGCATATATATTTTTCGTTTGTGTGTATATTATGTTTTGTTATCATATTTGTTTCAACATCCATATTTTAAAGATTTTTAAGAACTTCAATTTCATTAATGTTCATACATCATTTGAAATTTACTGATTTTTTTAGCTCAATTCAGTATATTCATTTATCATTACCATTATAAAGTTTTTTGGAATGTGATATGGGAAAATCTTTTGTAAGTTATAAGTGTATATTTCAGGAAAATGGACCCGTACAAAAACAGTAACCGGCCCCTGCCTCAGGAACCTCCCTTGGAGCCTGTTCATGAAAGGTCCCGGTCGGGGGGCGGCGACTATGCTAGCCTCTCACGCATACGGGATAAAAAATGTAAGAGATAGTCATGCTATAATACTCTATAAGAAACTTACAAGGCTGTTCCTGAAAGCATTTTGCACACATAATGTTTCTTATGTGTTTGGATGAAGCTATTACATTTCGAGCACATTTGCTTATTATGTAATAAGCTCTTTGTAGAGATGTGGCCATTGTTGAATTTTTCATTGAGTGTTTTGTATACTGAGCAAAGCACATAGAAATTAAATCTATTTGAAAAAAAATTGTTGTGGAAGAGAAGAGGATGTCTGACCTCATGAATATCTTTTGTATATTCTAAACTGATGTGAATATGAATCAAGTGAAGGATATACGTATGTTGATAATAGTGTGGTATCCCTTTCCAGACCAGCAACTGTCGGAGGACCCTGGCACTGGAGAGAGGATTGAGCCCCGACAGGCAGTCCCTAACCAACTGTCCCCTAGCCAGCTGCAGCGCCCAGACCTCTATGTGGACGTGCCACACACCTATGTCAACGTGTATGACCAGTCACAAGTTAGAGGTAGGGCTTGCGAGACAATGGTCTATTTTAAGTCATTATGATGGAATAATATTTCAGTTATAATGCTTTGAGCTTTTTGCTAGCTGAACTCAAATTTGTTTGGATAGATATTTTACATGACGAGTTGAAAATCATTTTGGTTACTTGAGAGAAAGATTCCTTTTATATTAAAATCTCTTATACCACTTGTATTGAAAAATTAACAAAAAATGTCTTGGGCGTAAAGTGAAAAAATTAAAAAGCCGTCTCAATTTTTCTGGAGATGACGAATCCAAACAAATCATTAAAATATTTTTTATTGATTAACTACAAATCTGTTGTCTGTTATTTTAATATTTTACTTTCTGAGAAGGCTATTTACTGTGAACAAGCCACTCCACTTCAAACTATTCAGATTAGTCTTGGAGACATGGTGACCATGTTTTTCCTATTTAAAAGTCCAATACAGCATCCAGTTTTTCTTTAAGACCTGCCCCCAGATCTGCCGTCTCGCCCTCCTCTGCCAGCAGAGATGCGCCCAAGGCTGGTCGAGGACATTGCCAAGACCCACTCCCCCAACACCCAGCGTGAGATGATCATGGCTGAACGGAACCTTGAACTGCGCATGAAGCAGCCTTCATTCTTCAACTATCCCACACCCGACAGGGAGGCACTGCCAAAATTTCCACAGCCAGGGGTATGATTTGGTTTTCTAAGCTGTCTGACGAGTTATTCACTGCTGTTTTATTTATTATTTCATTAGGTTTTGTGAGTTTCAAGAAATTTAGCTCTTTGGTGTATTATTTAACAATAATCATGATTTTTTGTTTTACAAGTCATGCATTTTCTTTGTCAAGTACTATATTAAGCTATTTTACTGTTGATCTTTAAATACGATTTATACTGTGTTGCTTATTAGATTACAATAATAAGAATATGCATTTATGAACAATGACATTAGTGATATATTTTAAGTTCTAAAAAAGGATTTTCTTTCCTTATTGTTTTTGTAGTTTTTATGCCCCCGGTAGGGTGGCATACAGCAGTTGAATAGGGCTGCAACGAATCCAAAAAATTTGTTCGGATCCGAATCCGAATCCAAATATGGTTTCTTGCAGTTTTTCGGATCCCTCAGATAAGAGAAAATTAGAATTTTCTGTCTAAATTAAAGTAATTATTGTTTTAGAAGTATAATTTGACAAAAAAACATTAAACATTTATTAACAAAAAACATAACACATTTCTCGTTTAACATTGTAGCGATGTCCAAATAAAACGAAACCTTAACGCTTATTCACTTAATAGTTTGCTTGTTAAAATACACTTTTCACTGTTCATAAGTTTGATGTTTGTTTTCACAAAAATTAACATATCAACATTGCCCGGGTCCAGGCAAGCCCTATGAGCACTGACAGAGTCCCCTGCTGTGGAGAAGATTCTCTCACTGGGCACTGAGGTTCCTTGCATTACAAGATTGCATTTAAACTTAGTATATGACTTTCAAGACAATACATTTTGCAGGATTACAATTTGACAGGTCGCGAAATTATGCAAAATTTACCTGAATCAACTTCTAGCCGCACTGGATCCACTACCGTTGTTTTTAATACAACTCAGAAAGACAATAAGGATTGAAAACTTACTTATTGCCATTATAAATTGCATTTGTAATGTGTAGATCCTCCATGATTTCGAATTAGTTTTGCTCTCGGGACTCATTACGAAATGTGTAATGACAATAAAGGATCTCGAATGATCTGCTATTTGACTGTCACTTGTCAATAAATATCCACTATTACACGTATGATTTATCTTTTAAACAGAACCAGTCTGTATTAAAATAACAATACTTATGAAAACAGCGCTAGGTTACATACAACTATGAAAATAAATATGCGGAACCGAAATTTTAAGGGGTGGATCCGTACCCGCGAATCTGAAGTTGGATCCGATATCATTGGATATTTCGGGTACCCGTTGCAGCCCTACAGTTGAACTGTCCGTCAGTATGTCAGTCTGTCCGTCCGTCCGAAAAAAACTTTAACGTTGGTCATAACTTTTGCAATATTGAAGAAAGCAACTTGATATTTTGCATGCATGTGTATCTCATGAAGCTGCACATTTTTAATGGTGGTAGTTCAAAGTCAAGGTCATCCTTCAAGGTCAAAGGTAAAAAAAATAAAATAAACATTAATTTTATTTTAAAGCAGCGTTCTCATGAAGCTGCACATTTTGAGTGGTGGAAGTTCAAGGTCAAGGTTATCCTTCAAGGTCAAAGGTCAAAAAATAAATTATTTTTATTTCAAAGCGGCGCAATAGGGGGCATTGTGTTTCTGACGAACACATCCCTTGTTTTAGTATGCTTTTAATAAATAATGCTAATGTATTTTTTTATGAATCTATTATAAGCCATGTCACTTCAAAGCTTACATAATTTTTGTTATCTTTATAAAAACTGCACTTCACTGTGTTATTTGGCCTTAACATAATCTATACCTTACGAATTGTGCAAGAAATATAATATATGTTTATGTCACCTTTCAGGACAGCCCAAGGTCACAGACGTCTCAGAGGTCACAAAGGTCACAGAAACCTTTGTTACCCCAGCAACCAGGTTAGTTGGACAGAAGGGCATTGTTTTTGTAGAAGGTTGCGGTTCATAATCATGAGTTCAAAACTAATTGAAATGGTTTATTTGTAAACAAATCTGCATTTTTTATGGAAGGAAAATGTTGCTGAAACAAACACATCTTGCCATTGTTAAATTACTTACCACTAATGACCACCTTGAGGATTATAAAAATGAATACATATAATTTCATGCCAGTTATCTGTATAAAGATCCCCCGTGATACTCACCTTGTGTTAGTAGGTATGTCTCTAAAAATGCATGGGCTGTTCTTCAACCAAGTACATGCTGTTTTGTGTTTGTGAGATATATGTTGCAGAATTTGTAACCAAAAATAAAACAGAGAAAAATACGACAAATACATCCTCAAAAAAATGTTCAGCCAATATGTTTTATCATTAATACTGATAAATATTTATGGGTGTATCAATTATAAGTTTCTAGTAATAATATATTTTCTCTGCACATGCTAAAATTGGCTTTAACATTTCCCACCCTGACAGCAATAAATTCATTCAAGCATTGTTTTAACTACAAATTACTCTTCAAGTTATTGTTCCTTAATTTGTATATTAATACAATGCATAAATGTGACACTCAAATATATCCAATAAATGCTTGTCACTAAATCCTTGTTCCTTTGAATGTGAATGCACACTAGTCTACAGATGCAATGCACTCCTTAGGTTTGCAGTATCTATAACGTTAACACGGTGTCCATGTCCTGGTAACACTTGCTTGTGGATGTTTGGTTTGTAAGTCTGTCTTTGGCAGTCTGTGAAGTGTTTAAATAAAAAAGACACAGAAAGTAATTACAAACTTTTTTTCATTTTCAGCTCGACTATTATATATGAAATATATATAGTAGAGCTATCCTACTCACCCTGGTGTCGGCGTGACCGTCTGCGTTAGTGTTACCGTTAGCGTTAGTGTTAGCGTCTGCGTTAGCGTGCAAATGTTAAAGTTTTCGTACTACCCCAAATATTTTCTTTGTCCCTTGACATATTCCTTTCATATTTTGCATTCTTGTTTACCAACATGACCCCAACCTATAAACAATAGCAGACAACTCTATCAAGCATTTTGTCATAATTATGGCCCCTTTTCCACTTAGAATATGCAGCAAATGTTAAAGTTTGCGTACTACCCCAACTATTTTCAATGTCCCTTGATATATTGCTTTCATATTTTGCATACTTGTTTACCAACATGACCCCAACATATAAACAAGAGAAGAAAACTCTATCAAGCATTTTGTCATAATTATGGCCCCTTTCCCACTTAGAATATGCAGCAAATGTTAAAGTTTGCGTACTACCCCAACTATTTTCAATGTCCCTTGACATATTGCTTTCATATTTTGCATACTTGTTTACCAACATCACCCCAACCTATAAACAAAAGCAGACAACTCTATCAAGCATTTTGTTATAATTATTGCCCCTTTTATTCTTAGAATATGCATATTATTGATAAATCTATGTAAAACTTTGCGTATTACCCCAAATATTTCCTATATCCTTTGACATATTGCTTTTATATGTTGCATACTTGTTTACCAACAAGAGCAGACCACTGTATCAAGCATTTTGACATAATTATGGCCCCTTTTACACTTAGATAATTGAACATTTTGCTTAAATTGCCATAACTTCTTTATTTATGATCACATTTTATTATTACTTTGACAAAACAACACTTACCTGAATACCACAATAGGTTCCACCGAAACAATACCCCACGCCCCTACCCAGAATTTTTTTTTTAAACATCATTCAAAAAAATTACCACACCCCACATTATACCCCCCTCTCACCCCCCCCCAAAAAAAATTATTTTTTATTTTTTACTTTTTTTATTTTTGAAACATTGTCTAATAAATGACCACACCCACATTATACCCCCTTTCAACCCCCCCCCCCCCAAAAAAAACAAAAACAATTATTATTTTTTTTTTTTTGAAAGATCGTCTATATATTATTGAATATGAACAATTTCCCCATGATGGCTTTTGTTATACTGTCAAGCACTCGAATAGTCGAGCGCGCTGTCCTCTGACAGCTCTTGTTCATTAAAATTATCAAATGTTAGCTTTGCTTATTCTACTTCTTTAATCTTTTACTTGCTGGAAATAGTTTAAGTCAACCTAGAAGTGATAAAAATAATATGTATGGTAGGCTAGACTGTGTTGGTTCTGATTGTAGCTAGATTTTATTTAAAGATGCAGGTCACTTTACAGACTGGCAACTTGTTACTGTTTGCTGTGTGTTTTTGTTGTAGACATAGCAAGTATGTATAGGTCACAAGAACCAAATCAACTATACGACCCCAACAACTCCTATCTGAAGCCATCTGACCAATATGACCAGAACTACAATGTGAACACTTCTACCCTATCAAGCAACTTAAATGACAGTGATACCACTCTCACAAACGAAGATGAACGTAATGACAAGATCAATGAATTCTACGGACTGGGGAAATACAACACAAAAGGTGCTTATCCTCAGAAAGAGAAGACCCGATTCATGTCTGATATTGATGTACGGTCAAACACGATGCCATCTAAACCTCTCACAGGGGTGACAGGAGAGAAGGATTTCCGTCTGAGAAGCTTGCCTGAGCATGTTCAGTCAATGCCTGCCTTGTACCACGAGCAACAGCCTCTGTCCATTGTGGTCCCAGACAGGAACGCTGTCATTAACAGTTACATAGACCTTGCCCCCAGCAGCAGGCCTTCAGACAGTAGCCAAGTAAACGGGCATGATACCACTGACACTATGGATAGGAAGTCTGCTTTCCGGCCCCTCTCTTCGTCAGGGAGCAGTTCCCTACAGAGGATCCCTAGTAGTGACCTAGGTGCCCCGGAGTACAGCAGGCCTTTGAAGAACTCTGATCGCTATGACAGAGGTCAATCAAGCATCCAGCCGTCTCAAAATGAGTTGCCATGGAAACAAGGTATCATCTTTTTGCTCTCTACACTTCTAGATTTCTGCGTTTTCTAGCCTCATATATCCCTCTTGCAATCAACGGCACTCAGAGATGTGTTCCCAGTTCAACCAGTTCCTGTTTGAATTTCTTTTTCTGTAGCCATCTAACATGCTTGGTGTAATCAAGAAGTTTATGTTTAACATTTTTCATATTTTGCCACATTTAAACATTAAACTGTTTTAAATACCGATAATTTACTAATGGTAGTAGTTAGAGATTTAGGAAGTGAGATTTTGACGTTACTGTTAATATTTTTCCTTTATCAATACATTAACTTTTAACAGTTCTTTTAAAAAAAAATATTAGATTCCTCACTGTTAGAAAACTGCACCTTTGTATCCAATATCTGCCTTGGTATTACTTGTACATTATGATGCATTTAGCTTTTCATTTAAGATTTCTAGCTTAAATTCATAGTCATATTTTTTCCTTACACTATCCCCTTCATTAGAAACATTTTTAGTCCTATAGAATGTTATATAAATGTAGTGAAATGTAGTATTTAGATCTTTAATGTTGCTTCAATATAGCATGCTTGCATGCCCTAATGTGTTACATGAACGAAAATATAAAATACAGATAAGGGATAACATAAAACACAAAATGAATTCACAAACAGATTGAACAATTGTGTTTCTGATATTTGATAGTTTCTAATATGTTTTTCACATTGGACACAAGAGAGACTTTCTTGAACATAAATAGAATAGGTCAGAACAGCAACAAAAAATATTTTATATTTCATGTAATGTTTTGCAAAGCAATATAGATGTTCTTTCTCTGATAATTTAGATAATTAAAAAAAATGTTATTTATTTTTAATTAGTGTCAGTGATATCATAATGGTAAATAAAGTATAGTATTAAAGCTTTGAGAGAAGAAGTGTTGAGAAGAAATGTATGTCAAAAGATTGTTATGCAAATAAGTTAACTGTATTGAATATTTCAGAGTTTGCGCCTAATCAACGCAAAGGTCAAGGTCAGCAAAAAGGTTTTCAAGGTCGCAGTGAAGGTATGAGGTCGGGACAGGGTGCCGGGCCCATACACACTGTGAAGGAGGAACCAGACATGCCAGATTCACAAGTTATTGTAAGAAAGCAGTGCAATACTTTGATTAATGTCAAACTTTGAAACTTTATGCCATGGTTTAAGCTCTGTAGAATTCAATAGCATTTTCATTGTAAAAAAGATTAATCAATTCAACTTGCACAAAATATTTAATCATGACTCAAAAATAAAATTGTCTGGGCAAAATACAATTTATTACTGTAATTTATTAATTGCAAGTTAAAGAACAGTGTTGTTTTTTCGTTCAAGTATATATTTTCCCAAATGGGACCTAAACATTCCCAGTTGAAGGTATCCAAAAAAGATTTTGTTTTTAAATAATTCTAAATATGTCATTTATCACCAAACCAGCTCTATAAGTTGAACCTTAGAAAATATCATGTTTACATCACTTTTATTATAAATTTTAAAATATTTGTAAGCATGAAATCAACTTCATTAATTTCCAAATTTTAGTCAAAATGATGTAATGTTTCACCAATCTAAAGGGACCATGCCTTATTCCAAAAATGGTGAAAAAAAACACGCAGAAGTACTATGTCCACTTTTCAAATTCAAATTCATTAGTTTTAATTGTTGTGTCAATCCCATTTTTTCCGTCCTTCATATGACTAAGAATTAGATGTATTGTTATGCAGGAGACTGACCTTCCAAAGCGTGTGTTCCCCTTGAATGGGCCTCGACTACGTATGAGCATTTCTGCCACAGACCTGCTGGGCAAGACAGTGAGTGCACGCTGTAATTGTTCATTATTGCAGCAGACTTGTAATGAAGTTCTCTACAGATAATTGTGTAAAATGCTTTAGTCAAGAACATGACATGTTTAGATGGCAGATTTTCAGATAACATAAGAAGTGCACTTACTAATATAGATATATTGCATCTTAAATGACAAGTTTGGATCAAATATTATAAAGAGTTGATATCTTGTAGAGTAACATTAACCCATTTATGCCTAGTTGACTCTCCCATCCTTCTAAATTGGATCAATTTATTTCCAAAATTAGGGATGTCTAGTATATTTATTTCTATATTTAGAATATTTCTTACAGAAATTTCTTTAAGCAAACAGCGCAGACCCAGATGCGACGCCGCATCATGCGGCGTGTCATCTGGGTTTGCGCTGTTTGCCAAGGCCTTTTTTCTAGACCCTAAGCATAAATGGGTTAATTGTACCATAATTCAATGTTGCCCCTTTAGCATGATGAGCTGGTGCTGCTGCTGATTCAGCTGCGTCGAGACAAAGCCGACCTCCACGAGCAGCGGGACGGCATACGCAAGACCATCGAGCAAAACCGGCCCGCGGAGTTCTTCTATAGAAAACTGTAAGAGCTTCTCACTTAGCACCACACTTTAAAAAGTGAAACATCCTCCACACTGAAAGCACTACTTTATAAATGGATCTTACCGTATAGACATCCCACCAACAACAATACAGAACAGAGTATTAAATCTGTAAAAAAACAAACATTTGGCAAACATTTTTTCTTCAGTTTCTGTAAAACACTATATCTGATGACAGCTCTTTATGAAATTGAGTATGCCTGCTATGTTCTTACCAAACTTCCAGGTTAGTATATTTAAATGTTTATTTTCACATCATGAATTGAGCCCAATTTTCCGAAAGACTACCGGTAGATCATATTGTTTGATTTGCAGACAATGTATCGAGGCTTTACGGATACTCAGTAATGAATGTAGCTTTGAAATTTTTAAATCGTGATGAATGGAAATAACACTTAAATGATGAAATGTAAGACTGAATGAATCCTTAATGATCTTGCAGGCAAAATGAAGGTCGTCCCATTGACCCTGAGAAGGAGATCCAGCACCGGAAGTACATGGACATGAAACACAAAGTGGAGGATGTTGAGAAACGGGTAAGTGGCAGTGGGAGGTTTTGTTTGGTGGATAGGGTACAGTGTTACACGTTTTGTGGGATTCGGACCTTAAATTGAGGATTTATCAACAAAGAGACATCTTATTTCCAGGTCCATATTAATTAACCTTTGCAAGCTTCTAAAGCTGTTAGAAATTCTGACAAGCATATTTCATATTAAGTTTTCTCTGTTTTTATCAGTAAATGTATTTGAACTTTTGTGACATATTTTAACCAGTATTATATTTATGTAATAAAATTGTTAAAATGGTTCCTAAGGGATAAACTGATTTTAAGAAGAAGATTTTTTATAATGATCTTTTTGGATACTACTACCAATTATATAACCTTAGTGTGTTTGTGTATTTAGGGAAATTTTTATGCCCCCGGTAGGGTGGCATATAGCAGTTGAACTGTCAGTATGTCAGTCTGTCTGTCCGTTCGAAAAAAACTTTAACATTGGCCATTACTTATTAAATATTGAAGATAACAGCTTGATATTTGGCATGGATGTGTATTTCATGGAGCTGCACATTTTGAGTGGTAAAATTTCAAGGTGAACATCATCCTTTCAGGTCTAGGGATCAAAAAAACAAATCTAAGGGAAGTGATAAGCTTTAAATGGACATAATTATCTGACCTTATATATTTGTTTTAAATAAATCAAAGTTTTTTGAGGCTGCATTGTGTTTGTGACAAACAAATCGTGGTAAAAGGTCAAGGTCAAGGTCATCCTTCAAGGTCTAAGGTCAAAAATACAAATCAAAGGGAAGTAATAAGCTTTAAAGGGAGATAATTATTCAATATTGAACATAGCAACTTGATATTTGGCATGCATGTGTATCTCATGGAGCTGCACATTGAGGGGTGAATCTACAGTCACGGTAGTGGCTTTTAATTATTTGCTTCTAAAAAATAGAGAGTGGCTTTTAATTATTTGCTACTAAAAATAGAGAGTGGCTTTTAATTATTTGCTACTAAAAATAGAGAGTGGCTTTTAATTATTTGCTACTAAAAATAGAGATTTGTTAGAGACAATTATTTTCAAGGGAAGTAATTTATATAATTATAAATTTCATATTATATATTTCCTTACCAGGAATTTAACTTCTTTTCACAGTAACTGTACAGATTTTTATTTGGATTATTTATAACTCAAATGAATGATTTGTCAAAGGTTTTTATGCTCCCCGAAATAAAATTTCTGCACATAGTTGCCAGTTTGTCCTTCCTTACTTACTTCCTTACTTCCTTCCGTCACACTTTTGCTACCGTTTCTCATAGCACCTTCAATACTTTACCAATCGCTTTCAGATTTGGCATGTAGGTACCTTGCATGGACCTCTACCTTTTGATGAGGTTGAGGTCACTGGGGTTAAGGTCAAGGTCACAGAGGCTAATAATAGACTTCCTTCTGTCACACTTTTGCTACAGTTTCTCATAGCGCCTTCAATACTTTACCAATCGCTTTCATATTTGGCATGTAGGTACCTTGCATTGACCTCTATCTTTTGATGAGGTTTGCAGTCACTGGGGTCGAGGTAAAGGTCACAGCGGCTAATAATAGATTTTTCCGTCACACTTTTGTTACAGTTTCTCATAGCACCTTTAATACTTTACTGATTTTTGTTTCATGTTTTTCATGAACATACCTTGCATGAACCTCTACTTTTTGATGAGGTTTGGGGTGAAGGTCAAGGTCAGCGAGGCTAATAATAGATTTTTCCGTCACACTTTTGTTACAGTTTCTCATAGCACATTCAATTCTTTACCAATCTCTTTCATATTTGGCATGTAGGTACCATGCATGGACCTCTACCTTTTGATGATATTTGAGGTCATTGGGGTCAAGGTCACAGAGGCTAATATTAGATTTTTTAGGTGGTTATTAACACATATATTGACAAAGTGCATCATCGGGGAGCTTCCATCAGTTTCACTGATATTCTTGTTTTAAATATTATTGAAATGAATAACTTAAGTAAAACGATCTTATTATACAGTCATTGTTCTGAATGATGATGTAATTTCCCTGAATTTGTAGCTGGAGGTGTACAAGCCGCTGGTAAATCTTGTCTGTAACATGGTTACCATGGGCAGTCTGTACGGAGGCGACAACCTAATGCTGGCCACAGAGTACAGGAAGGTATGGGGGTACTATGGGAACTTGATGTCACTGATGTTAATAACCAATATCATTGTTGGTGTAGGAGCATTATTACTGCTTTAATTGTTGTAAGAATTACACGAGATCTTTATTGGTGTAAGAGCATTATTTAAGAACTTAATATGTGCAACATAATTATTAAATACCTTTATTGGGTTAGCATTATTAATAGCCTTTATAAGTGTAGAAGCATAATTTAAGGCCTTTATTTGTAGACCTTTATTGTTGTAGAAGCATAATTAAAGGCCTTTATTGGTGTAGAAGCATAATTTAAGGCCTTATTTGGTGTATGAGCTGTATTTAACTCTTAATTTGTTCAGAAAGTCATTATCAGTGTAAGAGAAGTACGACTTCTACATTACAGCACTTGCTGTCCCCAGAGCAGTATTCTCCACCCAAGAAGATGCTGGAGTTCTCTCGGCGCCGTCAAGAGGAGCAGATAGTGCAGGAGATAGAGGAGGATGTGAGGCAGCTTACCCAGGAGCAGGCTGACCTGCATGTAAGTTGGCTAGGGTTCAAGTCTGGTGCAAGTGGGCATGGAGGAATGGATTTGTTAAGATTACACTGGAAGGGGAAAGGAGAAGAATTTAATGTTTGTGTTTTAATGAGGTGGGATGTGCATGATTAACTATATACTAATATGTGGTTAAAGATCAAATTGTGGGTTGAGCTTAATTAAATATTATGTATTTAGATCTGCTCCCAGTGTATGCATGATATGGATCAAATAATACAGTTACTTTAAGCAAATTTGATCTTAGTAAATATGTATTTGTCATGGAATTAGTGGCATAGAGAGTACTGAACAGATCATATTCATCATGTACACACACTATATGCTTGTGTTTATTACCTCAGTTGGTGGAAAATGTTTGGAAATATATAAATTACAAACATTTAACATAAGTTGTTGATGAGCATTAGAATTGTGTCTTGTTCTGTGAAAATTGGGCAAAATGCATGTGTGTAAATAGTCGTCCCAGATTAGCCTGTGCATTCTGCACAGGCTAATCAGGGACAACACTTTTCGCTTTAAAGGTATTTAAAGGAAGTCCCTTTTTACAAAAAATCTAGTTTAAGTTGAAAGTGTTGTCCCTGATTAGCCTGTGTGGACTGCACAGGCTAATTTGGGACAACACTTTATGTACATGAATTATGCCCAGTTTTCTCAGAACACGACACAATTGATTGTACAAAGTTAAATGTGTGACCCATGTTACCATGTTACCCAGGGTTCTTACTCTGCCCGTTTGAAGGTGAGAATCCAGACACTTCTACATGTATATTGTGTTCAGAGGTTCGCACAATTAAGCCTTGTACATTATCACATTTCCTTCTTTGCATTTTCAATTTTTGTTTGGTATTGTTTGTTAGGTTTCATAAAAATAATTTGTCATGGGTGTTCTGTAAGCTGTCACTTTGTTGTTGCAGTACAGCGCAATGCAGCAAACTTTTGTGTCACATATGTTAAGTGCTGCCCCAAAAGTTTTAAAAATGGCTTTGTATGGAAAGTGTTACCCCAAAACTTATTGAAACATAGTTAACGAAGTGAAGTGTTATATCATACCTTTTGTGAAGGGCAGTTAGATATAAAAAGTGTTTCATCCACAGTTTAGTATAATTGTATTAGATATAGGATGTTTGACCCCACAGTAATATTGAAGTGATGTTGAATACAGGAAATGTTGTCACATCGGATTGTTTAATTGTAGTCAAATGTAAGATGTGTATTGAACAATAATATGAGCAGTGCTCTGTGAAAAAGGGGTTTAATGCATGTGCGGAAAGTGTTGTCCCAGATTAGCCTGTGTAGTCCGCAAACGCTAATGAGGGACAACTCATTTCAATTTAATGGTGTTTATTGTTTACAGAAAGTCTTTTCTTAGCAATAATCCAGTTTAGGTGGAAAGTGTTGTCCCTGATAAGCCTGTGCTGACTGCACAGGCTAATCTCGGACAACACTTTATGTATATGCTTTAAACCTCCTTTTCACAAAGGACGGTTCATATTGTAGTGTCTAGGCTTTTGGGAAGTATGACAATTTCATCAATTGTTAAATGTTGTTGACTGTGTGAGGTGTGAGATGGTTACTGTGTTTGGTCACTTGCAGCACAAGGAACTGGAGGTGGGTATGACCACAGCAGCAGTAGTACATGCTGACAAAGAGCTTTCTGTCTCCTAACTACTGTTTTGTTTGTGGTGCAGGGGTTGAGTAGTATAATATTGTTCGTGAATAGGAAAATAAAAAATAATTCCCAAATGGGAACTAAAATGTCCCAATCGAAGATTTAAAAAACAATTTTTTTTATTTTTTTTACATCTCAACATTTTGTTCACCTCCCATCCAGCTGTAGAAGTTCAACCTTAGTTAATATAAAACTTAAAACAATGTTTTCTGAAATTTGAAGCATTTTTTATCAAAACAGCAATGACACTAATTTCCCAATTTTACTCAAAATGCCCCGAATTTTCCCAATCCAAAAGGACCTGGCCTCATACCAAAAATGGTGAAAAAAACCACTGCAGGTCATGTTTGTTTTTGTCTTTAAGGTCATCTAAGAATTTGCTTTCATTTTCACGGTTTATTGCTTTCAACTTCATGTGGATTTTTTAACTCTTGTTGTTTTTTCTTCCATGTATTTGTTTAACTTGCATTACTATGGAGTGTGTGCTGATTATTAAAAAACTTGTAATTCTAAAGTAGAAGTCTGTCCTAATTAACTGGAAAACCAATGCTCCTTTTTATTGGAGTAAGGGTCAGTGTTTTTTGCTTCAAATCTTATGTTTTAATAATTTCTTGAATTTCTAACATTTTAAAAGTTTTTAGGCAGTTTTATGCAGAGATAAGTTAACACTTACATGTATATTGTTGGAACTATTAGATATAGGTATCTTGTTTAGAATGCAGTATGTATGTCGTTGATTTTTCAAAAGAAATTTTATATTGATGTAATATACATAAATTGATTGTTACTTTACCTTGCCAGATAAGACTAAATACTCAACATCTGATTTCGTTTGATTAGTATTCAATTAACTGCTAAAAACAATGCTTGAACTGCTAATACAATAACTAGAGGTCCTTTACAAATAAACTTCTTACACATCATAAAACTCGTTTGGAAATTACATATTTATTGATATTGAAGTAGTAATTGAAATGAAACAATGAAAGCCAATATGCAAAAGGTAACATGTATTTGTTTTTAATGATACAGAATATATTATTTCCTCTGATATGATATTCATGAAATATTTATTGCAGAACACTCTATAATATGATGACAGTATATTATTAATTATTATTTCATGGCTTTTAATGTTCATTGCAGAATCCTATATACTTTAAAGTATGTTTATATGAGAGCATATTATATTTCATTGCATGCAATATATATTGTACAACACTGTATAAATCATGGCATGGAAGTGTATTCGTTTATTGCTTGCAATATGAAAATTGCATACTACTGTATTTACTACATTTTAAATGAGACTATAAAAGTCGCGTTCTGAGAAAACTGTGCATAATGCATGTGCATAAAGTGTCGTCCCAGGTTAGCCTGTGCAGTCCGCAAGGCTTATCAGGGACGACTCTTTCTGCCTTAATTGGATTTTGCTAAGAAGAGACTTCATTTAAACGAAAAATGTCAAATGAATGGAAAGTGTCGACCCTGATTAGCCTGTGGGGACTGCACAGGCTAATCTGGGACGACACTTTACGCACATGCATTATGCCCAGTTTTCTCAGAACACGACTCATATTATATGATTGCATGTAATTTTTATTGCAGGAGAAGCGTGAGAAGCTGAACAGTCTGGACCGGGTGCTGCAGGAGCAGGCCTTCCAGGTGACCGGTCTGAAGGAAGACAGGGTAGGGCACTTTAGGGTTACCAGATATGTGTGTTTAACTGTTTTGTTAGAGGATACTCTGCCATATGGCCATCACCCCCATATATTGAGTTATACATGTAAAATCTTGGGCCTTTTAGCATCTGGTGTGAGCATATGTACATGGTATGATTCTTGAATACTTTGTGTGAAATATATTTCAGACATGTTTGTAGGTGCAGGTAAAGAGACGGCTTGTAACTGTGAAGCGCAGTATTTTATGTTGTTATGATCTGCTGCCATCATAGAGTTATTTAACAAAGAGTTTTGAAGGGACACTTATTAAGGGTTAGTTATACAAGTTAACATGAAAATGTATCTACAAAATTTCTATATTCTTATACTTGTATGAGTATTATGGCATTCTAATTTCCAGGTTGCCAGTCTAGCTGAAAAAAAGGTTTGACATTTTTTGACTGGTTCACCACCTAGCTTGCTCCAATGACAAGTTTAGTTGACTAAATGCATCCTGTAAAAAAGCATACTGTGGCCCTAATGCCAATTTTGTCAGACAAACTAATATGTGCCAATAACCAGAACAAAATTCACTGCTGCATTATGGAAATTTAAGTTTGTTTTTAAATTACAGCATCCCCTTGCCTTTTAAATGCTGCCTTTACTTGTATAATTCATGTGCACCCTATATAAAACCTTCCCTAATTAATCAGAGGAGATGTGTGAAGAGAGTATGCACAGACAATTCATATTGACGATTTGTAGCAAAGGCATGATACATTTGTGGAGTATCAAAATTCATGTAAAATAAATGTCTGATTTTCTAAGATGTTCACTGAATATCTGTATGTAGCCTTGGATGTGCCACTGTGACCAATTGTTGTATTAATTTTTTAAAGAAATTTAGATAAACATCATACATGAACATGTAAAAAACTATAACCATTGCAGATGATTATGAATTGTGTAACACAGTGCATGCATTGTTGTAAAACCAAAATTCCCAACGAATCATTATTGTATGTCTATGTTGTGGTTGTGTGATCTTTTGTGATTAATTGGTATTGGCTGCAAGGCAAAGAAAATAGTTTATCTGAGACTTAATTTCAACTTATATTGTTTAGTGAGAATGACAAATTCACCTGTGCCTTGATTTTTGTTGAAAGATATTTAAAGGATATATTTATATACAAAATAATGTTGTATAATGTCAAAAGAATGTATTCTATCTGTATGAACTCCAACCAATAAATATTCAATAGGTAGGGAGTTCTGATGGACAATAGAAGCATTACCAGAATTATGTATTGTTATGTGCCCCCATGTTTCTGGCAGGAGATTTGTTATACACTATTCATGTTTATGTTTTGTTCTGCGTCTGGAAGGGGATGTGAGTTACAAAATTCATGTTATGTTCTGTGTCATGCAGGAGATGTGTTATACACTGTTCATGTCCTGTTCTGTTTCTGGAATTGGATGTGAGTTACACAATTCATGATCTTTTCTGCGTCCTGCAGGAGATGTGAGTTACACTATTCATGTTCTGTTCTGTGTGTTGATGGAGATGTGAGGTATACTATTCATGTTCATGTTCTGTGCCCTGCATGAGATGTGAGTCACAATTTTCATCTTTATGTTATGTTCTCTGTCCTTCAGTAGATGTGGTCAACACTGTTTAATGTTTTATTCTGTGTCTTGCAGGGATGCAATGTACACTATTCATGTTCTGTTCTGTGTCTGGCAGGAGATGTGAGTCAAACTTTTCATGTTCTGGCAGGGGATGTGGTATACACTATTTGTGTTATGTTCTTTGTCTGGCAGAAGATGTTATGTACACTATTCATGTTCTGTTCTACTGTGTGTATGACAGGAGATGCTAGAGAAGGCATTGGGTGGGCTCCTCAAGAAGCAGGACCAGCATGTAACCAACCCGCGTGAGCTTGACATCCTGGTACAGCAGCAGAAGACCATCGAGCGTGAGCTCTCACGGGTCCTACAGCAGCTTGCTGATGCTTCAAAGGTATCAGCCAGGGACTCGCTGCATATATGTGCTGTCCTGGGGGTACCAGCAGGGGACTTGCTGCATATATGTGCTGTCCTGGGGGTCAACGGGGGCCTCGCTGCATATATGTGCTGTCCTGTGGGTCAATGGGTCCTCAGCGTTGGCCTCGCTGCATTATGTGCGGTCCTTGGGGTCAATGGGTCCTCAGCGGGGGCCTCGCTGCATATATGTGCTGTCCTGGGGGTCAATGGGTCCTCAGCAGGGGCCTTCCTGCATATATGTGCTGTCCTGTGGGTCAATGGGTCCTCAGCAGGGGCCTTCCTGCATATATGTGCTGTCCTGTGGGTCAATGGGTCCTCAGCAGGGGCCTTTCTGCATATATGTGCTGTCCTGTGGGTCAAGGGGTCCTCAGCCGGGGCCTCGCTGCATATATGTGCTGTCCTGGGGGTCAATGGGTCCTCAGCAGGGGCCTCGCTGCATATATGTGCTGTCCTGGGGGTCAATGGGTCCTCAGCCGGGGCCTCGCTGCATATATGTGCTGTCCTGGGGGTCAATGGGTCCTCAGCGGGGGCCTCGCTGCATATATGTGCTGTCCTGGGGGTCAATGGGTCCTCATCCGGGGCCTCGCTGCATATATGTGCTGTCCTCGGGGTCAATGGGTCCTCAGCCAGGGCCTCGCTGCATATATGTGCTGTCCTGGGGGTCAATGGGTCTTAGATAATGATAAAGGCTTACATGGAGGAGTGGTTTCACTTCATCAGAAATACAATAGTTGATAAAGTCCCATAGAATTTCATTTCCTTCAATGAAAGTTGGTTTTAATTTGGTATACTGAATGTATACTTTCATGATCATTTCTAAGGCAATTCAATTATAATTAAACCAGTTAATTGACAGTCGGTTTAACATTAATATTGACTAGATAATGTTTTATGGTCCTTGTTTTAAGGAATGTGTAAGTTTTTTTGTAAACAGGGATTATGTAAATGATCATCAAATACTGCCCATTCTTTTTTAATAGAGTAAATGATCATGCAATGCTATCTATTCTTTGCGGATTATAAATTTCAATGATTACAGAATGCTGCCTTTTCTTTAGAAATATATATGACCATGATGAAAAAAAATATTTTAAAGTGTAGTAAATGATCATAAAAACGCTTTGTGTTTTTTTTAGAAATATAGTTAATGATAGTGAAACCTTGCATTTTTTGGGAAGATACCTTATTTGTCGGATAATATGCCTTATCAGTAGATAAGATACTTTTGCTAATTGCCATAATTTTTCTAATTTCAGCCACATATGATATGAGACTGTCAGGATATATGAGGCACAATATAAGACTCAAATAAACTATTATGACTTTTTTAAATTATGCATTAATACATTTTAATCCCTTTGTCAAAACATTTCAGTATTCTCAATTTTCAAATGACCTTGATAACCATGTGATTCCAGGTAGAAAAGGATCATGAAATGCAGCCTATTTTCCTAAAGGAAAAATATAGTAAAATATCATGTCATTTCTTGCAGGAGTTGGAGGAGACTACAGCAGAGAACAACCGACTGGAACATGAGGTGGCGCTGCTGCAATCTCAGGTGTATGGCAACGTCTCACGCAGCAAGAGTGCACCTGCACTGGTAAGAAAGGTTAATGATTACCTAGTTGGGGGTCATGTATAATCAGTTAATATTTGTGTGAATGATATATTTGTTGTATTGTGTATGGGCAGTTGATCACTTAAATTGAAAAAATAAAATAATTTGAATTGGGACTAAGATTGCTTGTAAATATGAGCGCATTTTGCATTTTTGGTTCTAGGGCAAACACTAATTCAAATACTTATCGAGCATATGCCCACACATTTTTAACCAGTTATATTTTTCATTATAAATTTGGTTACAAAGCACATGTAATGCTGTTATTCTTGGAGTTCATCAGCTATTTGCTGCTTCATTCACTTTACAGTAAAGATATATAAACATATATATTATTATTAGGGATGGGAATTTCCCATCCCTAATTATAATATAAGATGTGGTAATAACATAAATCTTTTCAATAATCTGTATAATTAATAATAATTGAATGAATGAACCTTGCATTTTTGTCCAGTCGAGTGAATCTCTGCGCACAAAGATGAAGATGGAGCGTGACCTTGCCAAGGTTAAGGACATTATGGAAGGTCTTTCAGAGGAAGGGGCCCGCCTACAGGAGATGATCAGCACCCTGAAGAGGCCCAAACCAGGGGATGGCCAACCAAATGGTTCATCACCAAATGTTATATGTAAGCATGGTAGTGTTGTGTGAAATAATGTTTGATTCAAGTATTCATACACAATAATGCTTTAAGTGGTTTCTTATATATATATATAAAAGAATGTGTGTGTCGTCTCTTAGAACAAATATCCATACACTTAACCACTTTTTCTTTATTATCTTAATAACAAGACTAAGAAGAAGTACTAATTCTATATTGTAGTACTTGTATTGAACTTATTGAAAAATGTTATATTGTTAAAAGGGACGAGGTATATCTGTCTGTAAGGATAGCTAGAACCTCTAAGGCATATTGCATTTTTAATGGCAAGTTACACATAATCTTATGTTGATGCCTGGAATTCAAGAGTTTGAGATGCCATCAATTGAACCCTACATGCCTAGCATGTTTTGCAGCTCCAGGTGATAAATCATCTGACAAGGCTGATGGGAGACTGGCTCAGATTGGTTCCACGTATTACGAGACTGACCTAGATTCGGGCGAGTGTAAGAACCTGGGTCACGTGTCAGCACTCCTTGCCTCGTTCCCCCACTATCAGCCTGTGTCTGATAGGAGTCCCCCCGCCAGTGGCAACAGCTTGTTCAAGCCTGTGGTATGTCTGCACCAAGGTTTAGGGTTTTTACTCCGTTAAGAAGTAAAAAACCTTCGCTTGTCCACCTAATATTTCCAAGCAAAACCTGTGTTAATGTTTATTTTGCACTCTATAATTAAAGTACAATAATATTATTGATGCTTATAAGATGAGTTTTATTTACTTATTTACAAAGTACGGTGTGTGTTAGTGTGCAGTGCAAGAAATATAATGGCTCTCTTCAGTTGTTTGATAGTTATTACCCTGCAAGTTGGTATTTTCCTTGTGCGGAACACAGGTACATTGTGTTATATTATGGTGCAGATCATTGATTAAAAAAGGAGGTTAATACAGGGATTCAAATAAAACTTCTTTTAATAATAGAAGACTTTGAGAGGATGTGCAGAGTACAAGAACCATAACCCTATATTGGAGAGTTTATGGAGTAATTGCCCTTTGTTTAAATTTCTTGTGCAAAAGATAACTACAAGTGTATGATTGACTGAGATTTCTGTTTTCACAAAATAAATAAAACGTGTCTGTTTTATCTAACTTTTAAGATCAAGATCATGCTTGTGTGTCAGAATGATGCTTTAGGGGCGTTTGATATTAACAATGATGGTACTTGTTTCTACCACAGAAGAAATAATTTTGTTCCTACTACTCAATTTTGGTAAATTAATGCTATGTTTGATTTTGTCTGAAGGAGAATTTTAATAACAAAATCCTTTTTGGAGCTGAATTGTTTCTTTCGGTTTTCAATAGGTTTTTGAATTTTGCAGCATTGTCAAATGTTTCTTTCAGGACTCTGAGAAGCCACTTCATGCCACCTCTGCTGCCTCCACATTCCAAAAACCAGCGTCAGCAAATCATATACAGGTGACATTTCATCATCAGTCATGCTTAGCAATTTACTTGTAGAAACTCTTTGTTAACACACGGTCATTTAATTTTAGGTAATGGTTTAGCCTGCTAGCTTATTTGGTTGAGCAATGTATGATAATTTCGTGTTCATTCCATTCATTTTACTGTGCTTTTAATACAGAAAAGATTGAAGGCAACCGAAGAACAGAGCAGCACACTCTTTTCTTTTTTCCACCACGATAATAGTATGGGCAGAATAAAAATATAAATCTTAATACCGATCTAAAATAACTATTTTATTCACATATTATCTGTCCACCTGTATATGCTTCAGAGGTTCACACAAGTTTCAACATAGCACCAATTTCTGAGTGCCCCAGTAGCTCGCAGTCTGTTCAGGTTTTATACTGTTTGCTGCTCATCAGTATCGTAGGGTTGGCAATGAAGCCTTTACAATTTTTATCTAGTAAGAAAGGTCTTAAATTAAATTTAACTTCCTGGAAAGATATTAAAGTAAAATGTGAAAATGTCTTCCTGATAGGCCTGTGCTGACTGAATTAGCTGATCCAGTATGAGACATATAGCACATACACGAAAACAAAAGAGTCGTGTTCTGAGAAAACAGCGCTTAATGCATGTGCGTAAAGTGTCATCCCAGATTAGCCTGTGCAGTCCGCACAGGCTAATCAGGGACGACACTTTCCGCCTAAACTTACTTTTCGGTAAGGAGGGACTTCCTTGAAACAAAAATACCATGCATTATGCCCAGTTTTCTCGGACTGCGGCTCAAAAATGCAATCTTTGTTGTTTGACCCTTGTAGGCTGATGATGGGACAGATGGCTTGCCCAATCAGTGGGACATTGGGGATGCTGAAGACAACACCAAACGCTTCTTTGGTGAGTTAAATTTACCTATCTTTGAAGAGATTTTAAATACTGTGTCTTGTCATGACAGCTGAGGAATTGTGATAGTCTCTTTTTTTAATGGTCACTCCTTTTTTTCCCGCAAATGTATACAGACAAAATTATACAGAAAAGTTGAATTTAAAAATCTTATTTATCTATCTTTATGGGTCATTAAATGATGATCAAGAGTTCTTTGGGCAAAGAAAATTCACTCATCCTTACAAGCTAAATATTCTAGCTGGTTTTCCAACAGGAAAGTGTTGTTTTTTTAACACTGGTATTTAGCGAATAGAATTACGCCAGAGGCTCTGATTGTTATGAGGGTAGTCATATAATACGAGTCTTTCATTCCTGGCGTGGCCACTTGTGAAAATACTAAAATTGATGACATGAGGATATTTGTTGGTTTCTGTACATTATCAGTTTTCATTTAGGAATGATCAGAGAAAAATGAACTTTTTTCTATGATCTTATCTTACACTGAATTCAACAAATATCTTGTATGTCTAAGATTTTAACATGGTAATGAAACACCTGTATGTTGAATGTTAAAGTCAACAATCACAATAAAACTTATGATCATGAAAATGCAATCTCACTTTTTAAATCCAGGTCTTTTGCCAAAAAACATGCCTAAACAGCAGACGGTCAGAGATGTAAAACGACATGCAGATGCAAGGAAAAAAAAGGAAGATGGTAAAATTTTAATTCAGAATTTTGATTCAAAGCTTAAATCTATAATTGTAATTATCAATATTTAAGGAATTCAACTGTGTGGCTGGTTTAACCATGCTGTTTTGTTTTCTTTTCTAGAAATCATGGTTTAGCTCTAGGTATTCTACATAGCCTCAGAAATATCCGAGTACTCATCTGTGTATGAATGTGTTATAACGTGTGCTGTACTTAAGTTATTCAGCATTTATTACCAGCTTTCAAAGGTCTGTGTAGCATTAACAGTATTTTCCTTCTTAAAATCCCCCATAGGAGGAGGGATATTGTTTTTGAGTAGTCTGTCCATCTGTCCTCCCATCCATCTGGAAAACTTTTTATACCCCCATTTCCATTGGTAATGGGGGCTATACAGATGTCACTTTGTCGGTCTGTCGGTCCGTCTGTTGGTCTGTCCAGAAATTTCATCCGATCTTCACCAAACTTTGTCAGAAGTTGTATCTAGATGATGTCTAGGTCAGGTTTGAATATGGGTCATGCCGGGTCAAAAACTAGGTCATGGGGTCACTTAGTGTGTTTTTAACTGAAAGTTTGTCCCAACCATAACTATGTCATTTATTGTTAGATTTTAAAATGACTTGATAAATTTGTTCACCATCATGGGACGGTGTGTCGTGTGAAAAAAGTACGTCGATATCTCAAAGGTCAAGGTCACACCTGGAGTTCAAAGGTCAAATGCTTGTCCGGGCCATAACTTTGTCATTTATTGTGAGATTTTAAAATCATTTGGCAAATGTGTTCACAATTTTTGGACGGTGTGTCGCGCGAAAGAATTACGTCGATATCTCCAAGGTCAAGGTCACACTTTGAGTTCAACGATCATAAATGAGCTTGTCCGGGCCATAACTATGTCGTTCATTGTAAAATTTTGAAATCATTTGGCACATTTGTTCACCATAATTGGATGATGTGGTGTGCGAAAGAATTACGTAGATATCTCCAAAGTCAAGGTCACACTTAAAGTTTAAAGGTCAAAAATGGCCATAAATGAGCTTGTCCGGGCCATAACTATGTTGTTCATTGTGAGATTTAAAATCATTTGGCACATTTGTTCACCATCATTGGATGGTGTGTGGCGTGAAAGAATTACTTCGATATCTCCAAGGTCAAGGGCACACTTTGAGTTCAAAGGTCAAAAATAGCCATCAATGAGCTTGTCCGGGCCATAACTATGTCGTTTATTGAGATTTTAAAATCATTTGGCTCTTTTGTTCACCATCATTGGACGGTGTGTTGCGCGAAAGAATTACGTCGATATGTCCAAGGTCAAGGTCACACTTTTAGTTCAAAGGTAAAAAATGGTAATAAATGATCTTGTCTGGGCCATAACTATGTCATTCATTGTGAGATTTTAAAATGACTCTGTACATTAATTTTGTTCACAGTCATTGGATAGTGTGTCATGTGAAAGAATTCAAGAGTTCAAAGGTCAAAATGGCTATAAATGATAATGGCATAATAATTTTAAAAAATCGCCATAAATTAGATTCTCTTGTTTTGTGAAGACAGCATGCAAAATAGTCTGTGTCAATGCGGCACGTGAAGGTATACGTCACGTATGTGACAAAGCTCTAGTTTAGTCTGGAGCGATCTCGGAACTGCTTTGGTTACTTTCATTGAAACTTGATATTATGAGTGTATATATGGATTAAAGAATGATGCACATTAAATGATGTCACTTTTGATTTTCAAATAATAGAGTTATGGCTCTGATTTGAAAATAAGAACACTTTTGTGTCCAGAGCCAGATCTCATCTTGGAACTGCTTCTGCAGATTTGATTAAAACTTGGCATGAGTGTATATATTGATGACAAATGATACAAGTCAATAATAGTTGCAATTCAGACCATTTGTCAATAGCACATTTATGGCCCTTTTCATCAAGTATTTTTCTGTCTTGTGCTGAATACCTGATAACATATGAGTCACAGACATCCGACTCTGCAAAACCCATAACCCTAGAGGCATGGTCAAGGTCACACTTTGAGGTCAAAGATCACATATTTGCTAAATTATTTGTTATGTTTCGATTTCTTCAGTATGCATTAAGGGATTCTATACTAACTTTCTACAATTGCTCTCCTTTATCTGGCTGTATATCACAAGTAAGACGCAGGTCTCTTGGGTCAAGGTTACGCACTGAGGTTAAATGCAATAAATTTTGATTAAGTATTGCTTATTTTGGTAGATCTCTACCATAAATCATAACAACACAATATAATGTTGTTTATACTATGTATAGATATACAAATGTAAGATGTCATTTGCATGTATGTTTTGGTATTCTTTTTTGAGTTACATGCCCTTGAAATTAAGCAATTGATTTAATAAATCAACTTTTTGTCTTGAGTGTGATCAATATGAAGTAGCAAACACTGTTTTTTAGCTCACCTGAGCGCAACGTGCTCTTGGTGAGCTTTTGTCTGTTGTCCGTCGTGCGTTGTCCGTTGTGCGACGTCAACATTTGCCTTGTTCACTCTCTAGAGGCCACATTTATTGTCCAATCTTCATGAAATTTGGTCAGAAGATTGGTTTTAATGATATCTTGGATGAGTTCGAAAATGGTTACGTTTGCTTAAAAAACATGGCTGCCAAGGGGAGGGGCATTTTTCATTATATGGCTTTAGATGGCTATAGTAAAATCTTGTTAACACTCTAGAGGCCACATTTATTGTCTGATCTTCATGAAACTTGGTCAGATTATTCATCTCAATAATATCTTGGACGAGTTCGAAAATGTGCCGGTTGGTTGAAAAACATGGCCGCCAGGGGGCGGGGCAATTTTCCTTATATGGCTATAGTAAAACCTTGTTAACATTCTAGAGGCCGCATTTATTTTCCGATCTTCATGAAACTTGCTCAAAAGATTTGTCCCACTGATATCTTTGATGAGTTAAAAAATGGTAACCTTTGCTTGAAAAACATGGCTGCCAAGGGGCGGGGCATTTTTCATAATATGGCTATAGATGGCTATAGTAAAATCTTGTTAACACTCTAGAGGCCACATTTATTGTCTGATCTTTATGAAACTTGGTCAGAAGATTTATCCGAATAATATCTTGGACGAGTTCGAAAATGATGCCGGTTGGTTGAAAAACATGGCCGCCAGGGGACGGGGCATTTTTCCTTATATGGCTTTAGTAAAACCTTGTTAACATTCTAGAGGCCACATTTATTTTCCGATCTTCATGAACTTTGCTCAAAAGATTTGTCGCACTGATATCTTTGATGAGTTCAAAAATGGTAACCTTTGCTTGAAAAACATGGCTGCCAGGGGGGCGGGGCATTTTTCCTTATATGGCTATATATGGCTTAAATAAAATCTTGTTAACACTCTAGAGGCCACATTTATTGTTCAATCTTAATGAAACTTGGTCAGAAGATCCATCCCAATAATATCTTGGACGAGTTCGAAAATGATGCTGGTTGGTTGAAAAACATGGCCGCCAGGGGGCGGGGCATTTTTCCTTATATGGCTATAGTAAAACTTTGTTAACACTCTAGAGGCCACATTTATTGTCCAATCTTGATGAAATTTGGTCAGAAGATTTGTCTTAATGATATCTTGGATGAGTTTGAAAATGGTTACGTTTGCTTGAATAACATGGCCGCCAAGTTGCGGGGCATTTTTCCTTATATGGCTATTTAAGGCTTTAGTAAAATCTTGTTAACACTCTAAAGGCCACATTTATAGTCCGATCTTCATGAAACTCGGTCAGAAAATTCATCCCAATAATATCTTGGACGAGTTCAAAAATGATGCCGGTTGGTTGAAAGACATGGCCACCACAGGTGTGGGGTTATTTTCCTTATATGGCTATAGTAAAACCTTGTTAACACTCTAGAGGTCACATTTATTTTCCGATCATCATGAAACTTGGTCAGAAGATTTGTCCCAATGATATCTTGGATGAGTTTGAAAATGGTTCTGGTTGCTTTAAAAACATGGCCACCAGGGGCGGGGCATTTTTCCTCATATGGCTATATATGGCTATAGTAAAACCTTGTTAACACTCTAGAGGCCACATTTATTGTCCAATCTTCATGAAATTTGGTCAGAAGATTGTTCTCAATGATATCTTGGATGAGTTCGAAAATAATTGTGTTTGCTTGAAAAAAATGGCTTCCAAGGGGCGGGGCATTTTATCTATAATGGGCTGAAGTGCAAGCGTTTTTTGTGTGTATGTTCTTGGCAGAGTTATATTGCCTTAAATTTTGGCATTTTAATCAATAAATCAAAAAAAATTGCAACTGCTTGAAATGATCCATTATGGTTGTATTTGTCATCTGAACTGACTCTTCTACTTTATTTTCTATTTCATTTAAATAATTCACTAATATTTTCTGGATATAGATGCCCCTTGCATTTGATAGGAAAATGTTAATGTCAGTATTCTGTGACAGTTGTTCCAGTATACTTCAAGTTATTGTCTACTTATTGCTATTGACAACATTATACAATATTCCATTTAATGCAATAACATAAATGCAAATGTATATTAGATTATTTAACCTTTCATCTTTGTATCAGTTTCATTAAACAGAACATTATGTGTTAAATTTGTTACCAAAGATGAAAATAAAATGTAAACTTTTGTTGTGGAGCTTTATTTTGTGTGAACTTTAAACAGATAAGTTAACATTTATTTATAAGAAAATCAATATTCTGTTATAATTTTCTTATTTCTGTCAAAACTGACATCAACTTATTACATTTTAAAAGTTCTTTTAGGTTAAACATCATTATTGTTGTTGACACTTTTCTGATGTGCCATTTCCTCTGATTGCAATTTTATTTCTGTGTATTTTATTATATTAGTGGTGTTCTGAAAAAACTAATCAGGGACAACACTTTCCGAGTTCATGACATTTTTCGTTAAAATGAAGTCTCTTCTTAGCAAAAACCCAATTATGGCGGAAAGTGTCGTCCCTGATAAGCCCGTGCGGGCTGCACAGGCTGATCTGGGACGACACTTTACGCACATGCATTATGCCTAGTTTTCTCAGAACGGGACTCATATTAATTTATAAATAAGTAGAAAGTAGATGCTAGTTAATAATTTGCACAAAATGTTGTATCATGTTCCTGTATTATTGAATATATATCTATATCAGGAATGTCTGTTACAAAGTTCATTACAAACTTCCAATAACCTGTATATTTCTATGATCCAAAATACATTAGAAAGCAAAATACTGATGAAAACTTGGTTTGCTGTTCATCTTATACAGCCAGATATCTTTTAAGCATATGTGACAAAATCAGTATCTGGAAATTCAAATATTATACATGTATTTTTGTTAAAGCAGCAGATCACAGTGTAAAACTTTAGACTAAATGTTACATGGTTATTGGGACTAGATCCTGTAGCAGACGACAAACTTTCATGCATGTGTATACACTGTACTGAGGTGTCATTAATTTTCCTTTTATTTTCCCTTTCTTTTTCAAATTGTTTAGATTTTCTTCAAGTAACTTACCGGTAAATACTCAAAAACATAGCATTTTGTATCTTGTTAAATCTGTGTTACCAGACCACATCTAGGGTTGACATTTTGGCTAATGCTATAAGGAACATTGATATGTATTAACTTGATTTTTTTTTAAGTTTACAAACTATTCGTTGATTTTGAGTGTTTATGGGCTTTCTATAGCATTACATTATATGTAACTTTACACTTCACTTTATAGAATGAGTTCATATATAATTAAAAGAAAATGCACCTCAGTGAGTGTTCTATGTAACCATTTCTGTATATTTAGTCCTATTTATTCCTGATCTACCACTTTGTTTCTAGATCCACCCCCGCTTCATGTCGGTGTTGTCCCTTCAGAATATACCCACTCTGAATCTCATGTCTACGAAAACCTACCCCACCAGATGGCCTCATCTCCCACACAGCCCCAGCCGCCGTGGGCACCTGCAGTTGTAACCAGTGAAGTGGAACCTGTCGGAAAACAGCGTCGAAGATCTAACCTGCACCTAATCACACCCAAACCTTTTACTCTCAATAGTAAACCCACTCCATTTAGCAGTGTAAACAATGTATCCTCCTTACCACAGTACCGCAGTGTAAGTTCCAATCTTGACCAAACAGACGCACCCTTACAAAGCATTAATATTCAGAATAACCAATCACAGCCCAGTTTACAAAATGGTGGTGTAAATGCTGACTTAAGCAAATCAAATGACACTTATCAACCAACAGAGTCAATGAGAACACAGCCTTCCAACAAAACTCCGCCTCCTCCCCCAGTTAGAGAATCTAGCAAGTACATCACAGCAGAGGTCAGTCATCAGAACTTTGCTGACATTCTGGGAAAGTCTCCAACAAACAGAAACTATGAGCGTCCTGTGCCCACAATATTGAAGAAAGGCAAGAATAACCGAGCCTTGAACAAGATGCGTTACATGACAATTTCAAGTTCAGAGCCTGTTAAGTTGGAAAAGAGCTCGCCTCATTCACCGAAACTTCACAGCCAGGCTGGGGACCTGATCACATCGGTGAGTCAAAAATAAGTGTTTGTATTTTGTCTTGAAATTCTGGCAAAATATTTGCACATTTTTTACTTGTTATAACAAGTTGATTGAATAGAGATTAATTATACAGTGGTTTCTAAAAGTGAATTAACTAGATTATTTGACAAGCACATTATGACATTGATGCTGAGTATAACAAGTTCCAGTTTACAAATTTGTTTGGAAACTAAAAGGACTCTTTATAAACAAAAAGACTTACTAACAACATCAGTTGGTAATGAATTAAGGGTCAGTAAGTTTTAATATCCATTAAAGAATACATTATTTGATACAGTAACAGCTCTTGCCAGATCTTTATATCAGGCAACTGAACGCTAAGTGTGAAGGAAATGCATATACTTATTTTGTCTTATATCAGATACAATTCTTTCTTGCTATAATGTCCTGCTTTTGGGAGTTAAGTTGAGTTTAATGTTTGGTGTTCACCACATACCTGTGTGCTTTCATCAGCTGGACGTGCCAGACATTGTGAAAAGCTCCACCACAAAGGCTGACATGTTTGATGAGCGAACAATCGACAGAGAAGTCGTATGTACCGATAACTGTAACTTTCTGAAATCCAGTCTGCCATGCACATTATTACAGATTATGTGGCATTTTGTAATGTTGACATTGGGTTTTATTAACTCTTGCCAATAAGAAATTTCATTTAGTACATTTGTTAGTTAATTGATAAATGTCTTTTTACTGCCTTTTTCATTCACCTTGGTTCTTTTTCAGTTGTTTCGTCCGGCAAAGGTAGAAATCCCGGAGCGATACATTCCAGACTCAGACGATGAAAGCGTAACAGAAGAAGAGAAAGTAAAACGTCGCGAGAAAGCTGACAAAATCAAAAGGATTTTAACACAACAGAGGTAGGAATAAAAACATGTAAACCATTATTTAAAAATAAATAAACAGAAAACAATAAATTGTTGCATTCTAAATGTAGATACTCAATTTATAAATTGTTGCATTCTAAATGTAGATACTCAATTTACCTAAGTTTTTCAATTATCTTTATGATTTTTGTCCCTTATACTTTCCAACAAGCATGATTGTTGGATCTGCATGTAATGGTTGCATTCTGAACTTTCTGAAGTGTTCCCTTACCTGTCTGGCCAAAACTTCTGTTAAAGCCTTGATCCGGTTACAATGGACTTAATGCGTGTGGGTAAACTGTCCCAGATTAGCCTTTGCATTACAAACAGGTTTATCAGGGACAGAACTTCCTGCTTTAATGATTCTTTAACCATTTGCATGCTGGGAAATTTGTAGTCTGCTAAAATGTCGTCTGCTGAATTTCTAAAATTAGCATTTTCTTTGAGTATTTTCAAAGAATACTATCAGAATAGCAAACTGTTTGGATCCTGATGAGACGCCATGTTCTGTGGCATCTCATCCGGATCCAAACTGTTTGCAAAGGCCTTCAAAATTTGGTTCCAGCACTGAAAGAGTTAAGGCAGAACAAACAATACAAAAAAGCATTAAGACTAATTTTTGTCCAGGTTAAGGCTCTGTTATTTTCTGACCTGTATGTTGCAATTCATTTTAATGCATTTCTCTAGTTATTTAGCTTGTTGTCTTTTATCTAGTGTACATGTTTGGTAGCATGGCTTAAGTTTTTGGGTTTGAGCAAAAAAAAATTTTGACAGAAAATGCTTCTATATTCATAATAATAATGCAAACAGTAATCAAATTTTAAGGATAATGAAATAATAATTAAAACAAAATACGATACTGAAGGTTTTGTGATATTTTAAAGAAAACATTTGAATGCCATTTCTCTAATAATTACATTAGTATGGTTATAATGAAATACACTTGATAACTTCGATTGGTTATAATTTGTAGCATTCAAAATTTAAATGACATTTAATTCACATTGAAAGCATGAATGCTTTTGTGTTTAACTTGCCTCTTGTCCTGCCTTTTCTTGGAAGTCGTTACCAATATCCGCACTTAAAGGTAAGTGAGGCATGCCATCTGATATGACGTGTAAACATAATGTGCATCGTGAAGTACGCTCATCGTTTGTACACTGGGCTCATGTACATTGTACCTCTATGTAACATTGCCGTCAGACCTTTGCTTCAGTCTGTTATTTCAATATAAATATTAGATTCTGAATAATAATGATGACTCAACTATTGTTTTCAAGTAACATTAATTCTCACTTAATAAAACCAATAATCCAACCTTTTTTCATGTTAATCAATTCATCAAGGACTTTTATTTTAATCATTGAGTATTTATAACTAGAGTCCAGTTTCTAATTGATTGGCTTGCATTGTTATGTCAGTTGTAGAATGGTCTGGAATGCTAGTATTGTTATAATACGTGCCACAGTTTTGTTGGTGCATCATTCATCGTGCTGTTTGTGCCCATGGAAACAGCTTCATTGTTGTTGTTGTTAACATTGTTACCCTAAGAGTGGATGCCTGATAAGGAATTAAAAATAAAAAATATTAATCATCTTTAAATGATTATCAAAAGTTTGTTAATCCAGATTGGTGTGATGATGATAACTGACAAGATGTGCATGGTTGGGATTAATTGAAGGGCTTGTGGTAGAGACAATGGACAATGTGTTATGTTGCTACATCAAATTGTCAACTAACTATGCAAAAACAGTTTTTCATGTTTGAACGTTACATTTAAGAACCATCTATCATTAGCAGGGTGCAGAATCACCAGACTGTGGGGTTTAAACACGACGTTTTAGTGCTTTATTTCAAATAACATTTTTAACAAGTTTTCTTAAGAATTTCAACTAGTGCATAACAGACAGGTTACACTGCTTGTGGCAATGTGAAATACATCAGAATAACTAAATTTAATTAGCCTGTGTTCTTGCTCAAAGTTCAATTTGTGCTACATGGTTATGTTTCAAAGAACATGAAATATTCAAGGGTTTGTTCTTATACCTTAAGACTTCGGGACAAACTGCAAGAAAAACATTCTTGTATGCACTAAAGATTTTTGCAAATGTATTTCAATAACTTGAGATATTTGCAAAAATAAAGTTCTTAATGGTGTGATTACATTCTGTCCAACCCGTGCTTAAACCCCTGAAAACTTGGTTGATTCTGCACCCTGATTAATCATTCTGTCATCTAAAGCCTGGCCGTAATTCTTTTCTCTCATAAAATAGCTAATTCTAACCAAAATACCATATTCTTCTGACAAATGTGTACTATGTTTTTAAAGAGTGTTGTCATGATTGATGGTGTGTAAAACTAAGTAACAATTTTTGAATGTCAGTAACAACCTACAAACTGTAAGTGTGAATTACATGTTTCTTCAATTGCTGTTATGGCAGTTGATCCATCCACTAACATTTGTGTATATATTCAACAAACATTACTTGTGAGATGTAATACTTATGTATATTTATCTTCCTTTCCTATACTGTGTAGCAATTGGTAAGTGTTGTTCTGTTGCTATAGTAACCAGGGTCAAGGGTGACACGCAAACAGACATGAGCTCTTCTCACTGCAGCCTGTGTTGTTCTATACACATGATACATTCTTGGCTGTACAGTTTTGTTATGAACTATTAACTCCAATCTTTCCATGAGGCAAAAAATACAGTTTGTAAATGAGCTTTAATCATGGCCAGATTGGCTTAAGCTGTTTGATGGTGTTTGGATTAATGTATTTTCAATTACTAACCACTTGCTGATGTTATGTCCAGTTTAGATTTTTACTGAAGAAATAGTTATTATATCTGTAATGCTATAAGATGAATGGAACTTGAGCATAATAAGCTGCCTTAAAACAATTGTAGCATGCCTTGAACGTGTGTATGAGATGAGCTGTTATGGAAGTTCATTCACAACTTCTAAATGTAATTTAAAAACGAAAAAAACGAAGGCAAAATTTGTAACACATTAACACGTAACTACTTACAGATGCTCTTCAAAGAACTAGAATCGTTTCAGGTATTACAAAATAAATGCTATGTTAACTTGTCTAACATCACATTTATAAAGACAACACACTTGATCTCTTTTAACCCATTTATGCCTAGCGTCTAGAAAAGAAGGCCTTGGCAAACAGCGTAGACCCAGATGAGATGCCGTATGATGCGGCGTCTCATCAGGGTCTGCGCTGTTTGCTAAAAGGATTTTCTGTAAGAAATATTCTAAATTTAGAAATAAGAATACTAGAAATCCCTAATTTTGGCAATAAATTGATCCAATTTAAAAGGATGGGAGAGTCCACTAGGCTTAAATGGGTAAATATTAAGGCCAAGCAACTTAAGCAAATCATTTAAAATGTTTACATTTACTCAAAAACTTTCTTCTCAATTGTGTTGCCATTTTGATGACATTTCCAAGATCTTATTTCTTTGAAAACAATAACTGCATTGTTGGTAATTGGCAATAAGAATTTAACTCCGAAAACAAACTAATATGGAGGCATATTTACATACAAATTATTTGCATACTCTGGATCAGTCAAAAAAGAAAATCAATATTGCATCAATATTTTATCAGTGAAAAGATATTTAAACCACTTCTAGTATCTTTTTACGCATATCAAAGAAGTTTTTTTTATCAGCAAATAAGTTGAACATTGTAAGACAAACATTTCAATTGATAATCATACTTCATAAATCAGTGTGCAACATGTATTACTAAATCTGTCAAAGTATGTTAATTGTTTCACATTATTTTTACTAAGCAAACTTTTACCCTCCCCTTAGCTATAAACATGTGTTTTCTCACTCAAATTACCAATATTTGTTCTATTTGTATAAATCCATATATATTAATTTGTTTTAATGTATTAATTGACACAACACTGTTGAAGAAAATGCCCAAAATATTAAATGAAATATAGTATATATTGAGGAAGTAAAACAGACTGAAGACATATCCAGAAGCCCTCATTAATTTATAGCATGTACATTAAAGCTTGCTTTTTACTAAGATATACGCAACATAACTTTGACACACCTTTTAGGCTTAGGAAATTCTGACCACTGCTGCCTGAGTGTTACCAAAACAAAAAGAAATGGTGATCTTGATGATTAAAGGACTTGTTACTTTCAATCTTAAATCATCATACATGCCATATGTCCCAGATTGTCCGGGATTGTCCCGGAAAGGAAGAACACGTCCCGCAATCCCGGAAATCTGTCAAATGTCCCGGATTTTACTAAATCCATTAATACCTTATCTTAGGCTTAACTGCACCTCGAATCACTGTGTTCCCACTAATCTGCAGCGTCTCTATGGCAATGCTTACCCAAATAGGGGACTAGCTACGTGTCAAAGTAGATAAATTAACAGGGGTCCTGTCATCATATAGATTGTCTCACGTTCGCAGTCAAATTGAAAAGGCGGCATTGTTTGTGGTTGTTAATTGTCTTTAATATAACAATTTTATGGCAGTTTATTGGCGCATGCAATGAATGCTATGATTGAGCGACAACACTCGTAAGCAGTGTACCTGCAGTAAGATCATGCAGACGACAAGTGACGTAATTTTCATAAGCGTGTGATTTTATGGCAGTTTGTTGAATTAATAACGCACAACTGTTAATATTTTGTTCGATTCTCAAATGAGCATTATTCAATTTGTAATCGGAAACACCATACATGCCATATGTCCCAGATTGTCCGGGATTGTCCCTGAAATGAAGAACGCGTCCCGCAGTCCCAAAAATCTGTCAAATGTCCCGGATTTTACTAAATCCATATATACCTTATCTAAGGCTTAAATGCACCTCGAATCACTGTGTTCCCACTAATCAGCAGCGTCTCTATGGCAATGCCTACCCGAAAAGGTGACTACGCTACGTGTCAAAATCAATCAATTAACAGGGGTTCTGTCATCATATTGATTGTCTCACGTTCGCAGTCAAAATGAAAAGGCGGCATTGTTTAATTTGGTTGTTAATTTTCTTTAATATACTGATTTTATGGCAGTTTGTTGGCGCACTCTTTGAATGAGCAACAACACTCGTAAGCAGTGTACCTGCAGTAAGATCATGCAGACAACAAGTGACGTAATTTTCATACCGTATACGTGCTGTAAATATTTTGTTTGATTCTAAAATGAGCATTATTCAATTTGTAATCCGAAACACGCTTCTGAATGTTAATGCTTATGCAACATTAACAAATTCTAGCATCAGATAAACAGAGCTTTATCCTTTCTCTCAATAATAAGCGCGCGAAAATTATGCAGACATGTAGAACGTCGCATGGAAAGTGTGGGTGTATTTTGTGTTGTATAAAAAATTGAACATCATGTCAGGAGATTTACGTGTGTTCAGTGGAAAAAACCTGCCCCGATTGGACGTTATTTCATCACATCTTTAAATAGTAACAAATGCTCTACAAAGTTTTTATGCGGCCGTGGATACGCACACGTGTTTCCTGCAGATATGTGACATGTACACCAAAGGTAATTTGGTGCTCTTTTTACCATGAAAAACACGTGGCTGGTATCTAGTAACAGAAGAAGTAATGTTGAATTTGATGTTAATAGATCTTGTGTATTTTGGATAGTCTTTCGAACTTAGTAATTTACGATGTGAAAAAAATGCGTATCAAAAATGCATATATGTCTATATATATCGCTATATGCATACATGCCCTGGAAAATCGGCAAAAGTCCCGGAAAATTGAGCTCAATGTCACGGAATTGGTCTGAAAATGTATCGCATGTATGAATCCTATAGATGCTATCTTACAACAGTTTTCAATATATTGGATGTAACACACTGTGTCTAGGGTCACTGTCAGTTTGCTTGTATATGTAGGTAACATTGGTGGTTGTTGTTTGTATTCAGTGTTAAACATATTTATGAGAAAAGGTTTTAAACTTGCTTAATACAAAGATCAAGTTACAATCTTGTTTATGCGCATGACACGTTTTTTTGGCTCTAATTACATCATCGTGTATAATTCAACTAAAAAATAAAATTGACAGGGAAGATTTAAAATTCATTAACACAAAATTCAAACCATGAGTTGCAAAATACAAATATTTCAATTAAGAATTTAATACCTTTTTTATTTTATTACATAGATGTATGAACGGATGGAAAATTATGCCTAATTTGCATAAACTTTAAGGCGTTTTCGATTTCATCTTTGTTAAAATGGCACTGTATTTCAAGTTATTGAAAAGCAGTTGCAAAAATCTCTGCATAAAAGACAGGTTTTCTTGCACTGTGAACCATATCTTAAAGTGGCCTTTTCACGCTTTGGCAAATTGACAAAAATGAAAAAAGTTGTTTCACATTCCCAAATTTTCGTTTTAGTTATGATATTTGTGAGGAAACAGAAAAACTAAACATTTACCATGATCTAATATACATTTGATTCATCTTTTGATGATTTAAAAACCTGAAAATTATAATTTTGTGAAACTACGAAGATTGCTATTATAAAGTATAAAATATGTCCGTCATACATATTCAGCAGGATGGTTGAGCGGTCTAATTGGTTTTTACTCCAGGACTCCAGGGGTCACTGGTTCGAGCCCTGCTGAGGTTTACTTTTTTTATTTCTTTATTTTATTCTTGATTTTTTACTGGAGCTTCTTAGATCCAATGTTTACATTTATCAATTTAAAGCATTTACCAGTAATGACAAACTTCAAAATATGCCAAAATCTGTGAAAAGGCCCCTTTAATATTAAAAAATAAATCATTGAATGGGTCTGAATTCGGTGCCAAAATTTCACGTTGCATGAAACGTAACCATGTAAATGAATGCGTTACATAATTTTGGCCAAGAACACAGGCTTATTAAATACAGTAATTTAGATGCTTTTCACATTGCCATAAGCAGCATTAAAAACTGTCTCTTATGCGCTAGGTGAAATTCTTACAAAAAATTAACTTAAAAAAAAGTTATTTGAAGAAGAACCTTGCTTGTTTACAACAATTAACGTAATATTGTGAACCCCACAAAGTTACGGGATCCTGCACCCTGTTACTGTTAGCACCAAAAAATGTCGTTGTTTCATTATTTAAGAATAAAATTCAGCGCTATTAACATTTTCACAATACAATTACTTCAATTGGCCACCTGTTAATGAACAATTAGTATGTTCACGAATATTTATGAGTTGATTGCAATATTTAATGATCAGGGAATGAAACATGGGTTACAAGAGCAGATTATTTGATCAAAATTCAGCTTTATTGTGGAAATGCTTAAAGTTGTAGTTATAAATGCTTAACGTTGTAGTTCTTATTAAATACAGAAACTGTTGTTTTGTGATACAAAAACATCAACTTCAATATATAAAATATAAATATTGTTTTACTGTTCTACATTATATTGATTGCGTTTGATCAGCAGCTGTTAGGTAATGTAATTGTAAGAATATCACTGAACATATTAGCTGTTTTTTACCACAGTCTGCTGTGCATAAATCACTTATTCTTGTCATCAGATGATTCAATGTTAACAAAAATCATGTTGTTGACATAGTTCATGTACATGTGTGGGTGTGTCATTCACTAACCAGTTATTGTGTGGCTTTCAGTTAGCAAGCTTTTTATATGCAAGATGTAAAAAGAAAATATTATATCAAAAAGAGTTATATATACATATGGCTACATGTATTCACTAGAATTGTTTCCAACTGGGGCAGTCTATTGTATGATTGAAGAATTAAAAGTTGCATGACCGTATTGGATATGAGATGGACATGGTACTAATGTTGATAACCTTGTTAACTTTGATGCAAATTAGGAAAAGCAGGGATTATGGTGTCAAATGTTGGCTCTCTAGTTAAGAGCTATCAGGCTTTTTAGCTTGTGTTTTTTGTTATTTTAAAATGGATAACATTATATATTTATTTATTTTTCATTTTTAACTAATCTGTGCACTAAGTGCTCATGATGAGCTATTGTGGTCAGCCTGTGTCCGGTGTCTGTCATTGTGCATCATTTATCGTGTATCATGCATCAGCAACCTTTAGCTTGTTACCTCGCTTGAGTAACACGTTTTGTCCAATCTTGTTGTAACTTGGTCAGAATGTAATAATCTTGACAATATCTAGGCTTGTTTGAATCTTTGATTCACCTGCTTAAAAAAAAGAGGTAACCAGGAAAAAACCTTGTTATCACTCTAGATGCCTTACTAATGACTCTATTATAATGAAAAGGGTCGGAATATTTATCTTCATTTTATAGAGGCCAGTTCATATCTGGTCCAAAAGCTAGGTCACCAGCTTAATTAATATATAAACCTTGTTATCACTCTAGAAGCCACATTTATGACTCAATCTTGATAAAGCATGTTCTAATGTTTATGTTGACAATATCTGGGCTCTTTGAATCTGGTCACTTGTGTCCAACACCATTTCAAATCTTTGAAAACCTTAACTTCTTTAGAGGAAACATATATGAGTCAATCTGAATGTGTTTTCATACCTAGGCTGAGTTTGACTTTGCGTCAATGCCATAAAAAACGAGGTCACCTGGTTAAATTTTAGAAAAGAATTGTTACCGCTGTTGAAGCCGAATTTATCACTCAATCTTTATGTTATTTGGTCAGAATTTTTATCTTGATAATATGAATAATTAATTGTGGTCAAGCGGTGTGAAATCTAGAGCACCAGGTCAAGTCTTTAACAATTTTACAATGAACTTGGGTGAGTGCTGAACAGCCATTATGACTATGTTGTTTTTTAACTAAATGTAAGGCTCTTTTATGCATTACAATTCAATGTGGTATTTTATAAATTTCACTTGTTATTTCTTTTCAACCACACTAGTTTCTTTATTTATTATGTTTATTACAATGTTGTTATACCGGTATTGTATTGATGGAAATATGTGCAGTAATATTAGTCAAAATTTATTTAATGCAGTTAAGGTAGAAACTCTAGAACAATAAATTAATATTTTACACCGATCTTTCATCTTTTCCACAACTTTAAATCACTATCCTGAAAGTTAATTTTTCAAGGAAAATAAGTGTTATTTGTGTGTTATTCACATTGGAAAGATGTTTCTGTTCCTGTGTGCTTTTTTCCCCCGCCAAATGCCGAGGGATGTAAAATTGGTCCTTTCTGTCCATCAGTCCATCTGTCTCAAGGTTATATCTCAGAAACTATATAAGATATCAACATGAAACTTCATAGGTGTATCAATAAGGAGAAGTGCCATGCACAAGAACCATAACCACTTTCTTTAACCCTTTCCCACTCAGAAGCAAAGTGAAAATGGCAATGTGCAAACAGCAAACAACCAGACGAGTCTGTGAGTAACACACAGTCTGTTCAGGTTTGATGCTGTTTGCTGCTCATCAGTATGTAAGGGTTGGAAGTGAAGCCTTTAAAATTTGAATTAGTAAAAAGGTCTTTAATTAAATACAACTTTCTGAGGGACTACAAATGCGTCAAAATACATATTTAAGTGGTAAAGGGTTAGTAAGAGTTATTGCCCTTTTTGGTGTATGATGAATTTTTTCAGGGCTATATCTCAGGTACCATGCAAGATTTCAACATGAAATTTCATGGGTGAATTGATATAAAGACAAGTGCCATACTGTAGAACCGTATCCCTTCACTTTCTTAAGTTATTGCCATTAGTTGTTTATGTATGATGGAACTTTTCAGGGCTATATTTCAGATATGATACAACATTTCAACATGAAACTTCATGGGTGTGCAAAATCAATGGGAAGATGTGCCATGCACAAGAACCATAACCCTGCACTTTCTTAACTAATTCATAAAAACAATTACCCTACACTTCATTATTACCTATTAATTGTGACCATACACTGAATAATTCTACTGTATCATGGGATTTGCACTGTTCCATAAACAATGTTTATTTGGCAGCGGCTGTCATTTCAATAAATTTGCTTGGTTGGGGAAAGCCATTGTTTCATAACTGCATTTATCCTGCGTGAATCTATCATAAATGTTTAGTTTATACATCAGATTTGCACAAAACCATATAATGACGATGTGATGACCTTGTTTTATTTCCCTTACACCTGTGATATAGTTGTGTCTGCTGAAATTGTCTTTCATGCCTCATTCTGTTAGCGCCAGTCTTGCACCCGGCCCCATCTCTCAACCAGCATGTGGTAAGGCTGTCTTATACCCGACCCAGCTACATAGCTTCTGTGGTGATTGAGGTTATGAAATTATGTTAACGACCAATCTCCCCCTACGTCTTCATGTAGTGTACTTGTCAGTGACTGTCATACTGTAAAGTGCAACTAGTACTGGGTAAACAAGCTGACTCTAGAAAAGTATATGTACGTCAACTGACAGCCTTGACAAAAATTCTGTAGAAAATTAAAAAACCCTTCTCCTCCTTACCCTGAGCGCTGTCTGTTTTCAGCGTTCACTCCCTGTCCCAGCCGGACGTGAGCCGGGTGGCAGGCGAGGTACACGAGCGGGTCCAGCAGCAGAAACAACAAAGGGCACTGCTCCTTGGCATCAACCAGGAGCTCGCAGAGCAGGTCAAACGCAAGTCCAGACAGTACGCAGGTATGCATTGTAAAAAAAGTCTTTATATCTATGTTTATTGTTATCTGATGTGGTTCTTTGTGATGAACTAGTATATTTATAAGTTATCTATTATTGAGTCAATTTTGTATAAAATTGTTTGTCAATCTATTTCCAAATAAATGTAAATAATATATTCTTCAATAATGTATTATAATAATGTTCTGATTTTAGATGAATTGCCTGGTATTTACTGCACTGACATTTCTTCAGTTTGTCATGTTTGTATTATTCTGTGGTATTCAACTGTTGTTCGTGTTTGTTCACATAAATACTTTTTGGCAGCACACATTTGCAATCAGGGTTACTTTAAAAACTTGAAGTCTTAACTTCCTCAGTTCTGATGTTGCAAGTTTTTACAGTGAGCGTTTCAAGTCTTGACCTTTTTAGACTTAAAATTTTAAGTATACATTTAAGGTTTGTTTAATGTCAGTCCTATATCAACATTTCCCTGTATTATGCCTATTTTGGCACTTCCATGGCTATTATTTAGGAAGTCTTGGAGTCAAACCTTGGAGCAAATTACACCCAAACGTCCTCAGTTGAATTTAGGACTCATTATACATTCATGTATACAGGAGTGATAATTAATTAATGTGTTTGAATGTGTATGTACCTCTATGACACATGTAATGTAAGTTAATGAATGAGATGCATATATTTAATTTTACTTTTATGATGTAAGTTATTTATGTTTCAAGATATGAATGTTGTACTGTAGGCAATGATACATGTCCATTGTGAAGTAAAAGTATGTACCATACTGACTTTAGCTAGGTAGATTTCTGCTAACTTGCTATATGGTTGTGTGTTTTCTTTTCTAGTCTTACATTTCATAGAATTTGAGTATTCATCTGCTAATCATCATCATCATAATCATCATAAAAAATTTCTTTATAATATCGAAAACTAATCATCATAAAAAATTTCTTTATAATATCGAAAACTTCATCCACACACTAAGAATATCTTATTAATTTATAACATCATCATAATTGTAATTATCAATATACATGTACACCCTCATATAAATAATTATTTTGGTTTAATACTGTTTTGGTTTGACACTATTTTTCTGCAAAATCATGAGATTCATTTGATGCAGTTTTGTTGCTTAAACCTGTTGGGGTTTTACTGTTTAAGACAATAAAATAATCATTTTATTAGTTTGCCTTGAGGTGATTGGCACGGAAAGGTAACTATAGTGTTGCCGGTTGTTGAATCTTGTGATACTTAATTACTGGGTGTATAACAGCTAATGGCACCTTCATTTTGTAGAGTTTGATTTGGCCACTGAATAAGAATTTACTTCATCTAATGATGAAATAGTGTTTAATGCACATTATCAGTGAACACTAAGAAGTGTGTTATGGTTTTGAAACTAAACCTAATTTCTAGTAACAACAATCAAATTTTTATGTCCCCCACTATAGTAGTGGGGGACATATTGTTTTTGCCCTGTCTGTCTGTTGGTCTGTTGGTCCATTGGTCTGTCTGTCTGTTTGCGCCAACTTTAACATTTTGCAATAACTTTTGCTTCATTGAAGATAGCAACTTCATATTTGGCATGCATGTGTATCTCATGAAGCTGCACATTTTGAGTGGTAAAAGGTCAAGGTCATCCTTTAAGGTCAGAGGTCAAATATATGTGACCAAAATCGCTCATTTTATGAATACTTTTGCAATATTGAAGATAGCAACTTGATATTTGGCATGCATGTGTATCTCATGGAGCTGCACATTTTGAGTGGTGAAAGGTCAAGGTCAACCTTCAAGGTAAGAGGTCAAATATATGTGGCCCAAATCGCTTATTTTATAAATACTTTTGCAAAATTGAAGATAGCAACTTGATATTTGGCATGGATGTGCATCTCATGGAGCTGCACATTTTGAGTGGTGAAAGGTCAAGGTCAAGGTCATCCTTCAAGGTCAGAGCTCAAATATATGTGGCCGAAATCGCTTATTTTATGAATACTTTTGCAATATTGAAGATAGCAACTTGATATTTGGCATGCATGTGAATCTCATAGAGCTGCACATTTTGATTGGTGAAAGGTCAAGGTCAAGGTCATCCTTCACAAGGTCAAGGTCATCCTACAAGGTCAAACGTCATATAGGGGGACATTGTGTTTCACAAACACATCTTGTTAAAATAATGATTTTGAAATGTTGTATGTATTTTCATATGCAATTAATTACTAGTGTATACAAATATCTTTCAATTGTTTTTGTGTCACCTTAATTAAAATGTGAACTCTTGCTCTTCTGTTTCAAATATATTAACACAATTCTTCGTACCATTCTCTTTTCTAGATTGCTGTGTTAGTTGAATTAAAAATTTCAACAAATGTTTTCACAGAATTTTTCATTTTAACTCCTTTACTATATTTGTGAATTCATATCGCTTAAATGGCTTAAAACTATGATTCTTACCTTTTTTGGTAAGACTAAATATGTAGTGTTTTTAGCTCACCTGAGCGATAGCTCGAGGTGAGCTATTGTGATCACTCAGCGTCCGGCGTCCGTCCGTCCGTCTGTCCGTCCGTATACAAATTTGTAAACATCTTCTTCTACTAAACCATTGAGCCAATTTCAACTAAATTTCATGTGGAGCATCCCTAGGTCATGGGACAAAAGAATTGTTAAAAAAATTTGATCACATAACCAAGATGGCCGCCATGACCATATATGGTAAAAACCTTAAAAAATCTTCTTGTCAGAAACCGCTCATCAGATTTTCAAAAAATTTCACAGGGATGACCTTTGAGGGCTCCCCTGAAAAAGTTGTTCAAAGAAATTTGATTCGTCAAAAAACATGGCCGCAGGAGCTCGTTGAACTTTGCATGTTTATTCGTTTTTGCCTATTTTGTGAAAACTTTCAAAAATCTTCCACATTTTTTGTCCGATCCTTTCCAAATTTGCACAGTGTCTTTATATCAATGAGGACACAAACCCTACAAAAAATGAGCATTATTGGTCCATGAAGTACAGAATTACCTCCCCTTGAATTGAGAAAATGGTGTTTATGCAATAAAGTCCAAATTTTTCATCCAATTCTTTCCAAACTTGTAAGGATTTAGCATGGTTCAAACAAGGGAAACAACTACGGTTTATGCATGTTCTTTTTATTACAGATTTGCCTCCCTTTAATTCATTCAAAATCTCATTTTACAGCAGAGATTCCAAATCTGACCTGTAAATGAGCCCCATATTTACTGCTGGTGCTATGTTACCTTTTCCCATTTGATCATTCTTAAGTATTGGTCTTGTAATGCTGCTACTGCTACTGCTACTGCTCCTGCTACTACTACTACTACTACTACTACTACTACTACTACTATATTACTTCTACTACTACTACTACTACTTCTACTACTACTACCACTACTACTACTACTACTACTACTACTACTACTACTACTACTACTACTACTACTACTACTACTACTACTACTAGTACTACTACTACTAGTACTACTACCACCACCACCACCACCACCACCACCACCACGTCTACTATTACTACTTCTACTACTACTACTGCCACTACTACTACTACTTTTACCACTACTACTACTACTACTACTACCACTACTACTACTACTACTACTACTACTACTACTACTTCTACTACTACTTCTACTACTACTACTACTACTACTACTACTTCTACTACTACTACTACTACTACTACTACTACTACTACTACAACTACTATTACTACTACTACTACTACTACTACTACTACTACTACTACTACTACTACTACTACTACTACTACTACACCACCACCACCACCACCACCACCATTCACAGTGACAAAAAACGTATTCACACAATGGCTGCTACTACAACTTATAGCCCATATAGGGGGGCATGCATGTTTTACAAACAGCCCTTGTTTCTATGGGATTTTAACCACAACTGTTCATGTTTATCTCCGACACATATTTTAAGGTCACCTGTCATGAAGTGACACAGTGAGCTTATGTGATCGTGTGATGTCCGGCGTCCGTTGTGCGTGCCTGCGTGTGTCCGTGCGTCCGTCCGTCAACAATTTGTTTGTGTAGACAGTAGAGGTCACAGTTTGCATCCAATCTTGATGAAATTTGGTCAAAATGTTTATCTTGATGAAATCCGGTTTGGGATTGTATTTGGGTCATCTGGGGTCAAAAACAAGGTCACTAGGTCAAATAATAGAACAACCTTCTGTAAACAATAGAGGTCACAGTTTTCATCCAATCTTTATGAAATTTGGTCAGAATGTTTATCTTGATGAAATCTGGGTTGGGATTTTATTTGGGTCATCTGGGGTCAAAAACTAGGTCACTAGGTCAAATAATAGAAAAACCTTGTGTAGACATTAGAGATCACAGTTTTCATCCAACCTTTATGAAATTTGGTCAGAATTCTTGATGAAATCTGGGTGGGATTGTATTTGGGTCATCTGGGGTAAAAATCTAGGTCAAATAAATAGAAAAACCTTGTGTTGACAATAGAGGTCACAGTTTTCATCCAATGGTCAGAATGTTTATCTTGATGAAATCTGGATTGGGATTGTATTTGGGTCATCTAGAGTCAGGAACTAGGTCACTAGGTCAAATCATAGAAAAACATTGTGTAGACAATAGAGGTCATAGTTTTCATCTGATCTTAATGAGTCAGGTGAGCGATTCAGGGCCATCATGGCCCTCTTGTTGCATGTTGTATTTTAAAGATATTCTGTATTATCAATTGTTTATAAAAAAAAACATACAAACTTTAATCCTCTTTGGAAGTAAATTAATTCAGTACAGCAACAGTATAATATTTCTCAATTGATAATGTGCTATTGAGCTTAAAGCCAGCTAGGTTTTTAGTTTATTCAGAATGATACATAATGATTTACAATGTTTGAAGATTTATTCAAGATTCTAAGACAATAGTTACAAACTTTGATAGTTCAAAGTAACTAACAGTTACATAACTATGGTTATAATCCAACATAATCATCAGTACAGTACTAATCTTTGCTAGTTATTTAAACAGAAACAGATACATTGACAGATTAGAATGCATAATTGTTAATTCTGTGTGATTCTAAGTTCTGAATGACTAATTTCAGCTGAGAGAAGGAAGACATGGTCTGGCTCAAATAACAAACCAGAAGAGGACGTTAGTGCTAATCATGCAGAGACTGATGATGAACAACATGGTGGAGATAGCAACAACAACTCTTTCCTGTCTTCTGACACTGGCAAATATACAAGCCCAAAGAACAGCAATGACCTCCAAGATAGATACAACCCTAGGAATTACCAACAAGAAAAAGGTTACACACAAGCTGGGCGGTATCAAGGGGACGAAGACTTTTCAGTGGATGATGAACAATACAGTGGCCAGTACAGTGAGGACTCTTATTCTAAAGGAGACAACTCTTATTTAAGAGGCAAAGCTTATTTCAAGGAGGATAACTCATACACAATGGGAGGGAATTCCAGTGGGTATCCAGATATGTACAATTCTACCTCATATTCTGAACAGCCAAACTTCAAAATTTAACAGCTATTTGTGGAAATTTTTTATTTTAATTATGCAATTTCATATGTTTTGATTGGGATTTTATTGTTGATTATAAAATATTATACTGTTTTTGTAAAATATGCATTTTATTATGAAAATGTGCTTCCAGAAAAGGAAATTTCTTTAAGAAGAAATTGGATACACTTTTATGACCTTTTAAAATATCTTAGTCAGGTTGGCATGTAAAAAAAAAAATTCATTTAAGAGTTAAGAGTAAGTCACAATTAGTTGTGCTTAGACTGACATTATAACTGTACACAATTTTACATGAATGCATTGCTAGCTGTGTGATGTTTTAATTTTAGTTCTTTAATATCATATAATATAGTTGACTCGAAAATTCTAGAAAGTAGCCTTCGTTTATATGGTGGGTAAATGTAATTAATATTTGTATTCATATAAAGAAACATAATCTTTTGTAAATGAAATGTGTCTTGCAAAATTTGACCTGCATCATGCAAAATTGGGTCTTACTACATGTGTGACCAGAGAATCTCCAGCCCAGACCAGTCAGGAGCAAACCTGTACGCTTATGAGACCACGTTCATGACTATACCTGACAGCGTAGCTCCTCACCAGACTGGGCAATTCAGCAGAATGATCTGTAGCTAGGCTTGGCACATATGACATGGCTTATTTTGGTCATGACACATTTGATTTTGTTATTGCAGTATGATGCTGAATTAAGTGTATACTTTTTTGCTTTTTGTCAATGCATTCCATAGTTGTATACCGGTATTTTCAAAATATTTTCTATTTTATAACCTTGCAATATTTCCCTTTTAATATTTGTTTACGAACAGTAGGAAATGCTGACTAATATAATAGCTATAGTTTTGTGAGTCTTTTATAATTTATTAGATGCAAAGTAAAGTGTACATGCTATCAACATGATATTTCTTTTAATAAATAACTGTTATTATATTTAAGTTCAATATATATTTCTGTGTTATTGTTCTATACTTGTTTTATTACATTGAAATCAAAAGCAAAACGTACAGATATTTTTTAAGAACTCACTTTTAATATTATAATAATGCATTATAGTTATTATTTGTATGATTATCGAGGGTTAAACAAGAAAACTTTGTATGTAATACGGGAAGGCTCTGAAGGTACATGTATTTCACACTCAACTGTCAAATTACCCAGATAATGTATTCCCAATCCATCTGTGTTTGTTATTGGGTGATGTGGTTTGAACATAGTGCAATACATGGCTAGCAATACAATGTGTGGGATCTAGCTTATTGGTCAGTGTTCACAAACATATCTTGTACATGACAACGATTGTAAAAATGTTTTGCTACTGTCCATTCACATATCTAACTAACCAACAAAAATCATTTGCTTATAAGAGTTTCTTCATTACTCTATTTCAATTTTAATTGTTACATTTTAATAAGAATTATAAACTTGTCTGTTTTGTTTTTATAATCTTTAAAAAAATATTGTTATTGTTTTTTTTAAAGATGTTGGGCTTATTTAGAAAAATGTCACGTAAACATGTCGGGGGAAACAATGTATAATTCATAAGAAGCTAAGCAAATGCATACACATGCCTATTTTTCTAATTAGTTTATGACATATCATTGTTTGTAGTTGCCACGGTTGAATTAATGCTGGTCCTGTAGACTCACAGAATCTGACTGATGGATCTGTTAAATAATATTTTTTCTTCATTTTAAATGAAAGTTGTAAAAAGTTTTTATTATTTCATTCTCTAAATCATCATTTTATACCACTATCATAAAAAAAACATCTTCATTTTTTCATCATCGTGAACAGACTAGTTAGTGTTTTTTGTATCTATGTTTCAAACAGCTGTGATGTGTTGAACAAAATCATGATCATCATCATGAGCAGGGGAATCATTGATTACACCAACAACAGCATCTTTACATCAGCATCATTTTTTGAGATATCATCTATATATAGCCATTTCTTTTTGTAGTAGACATACCTGTAGGTGGATTATTGGAAGTTGTGCATTTTTACATCTTTTAAGTATTTAATATATCTATGCAAGCTGTGTGATTATTAACATTTAAGGTTATGATATTATTACATTAATATTTAGATTGTAATGTAACTTGTTTGTATCATTCAAAGTATATTTACATATGATTTTATTAATAAAATTTATGTCAATATTGATTTTGTACAATGTTTTATGTGGATATATTAGTTGTTTCGCCATGTACATCATTTGACTGGTACGCATGTATTCATCTGTATCTTGATCAAATACAAGACATAAACTTACTTCTGACTTGAGTTGTTACGTGATATGTAAATGGTCATTTTCTGAACAATGCTGCTAGCACTCCTGAAACAGTTGTAATTACATCTCTTTGTGTGCAACATGTGTTTAACAAATCACAACAGGTACTTTTTCCAATACCACAATGTCTTTTTTGCACAAAATACAGTTACATACAATGTTTAATCCAAGAATGAAATACAAAATGTCTACACCAAAGCGCTGACGGCCTAAGGTTGTGTGCTGTGTTAACAAAGTGTACTGTAGCAACGCATTTTGTTGTTTACACAACAGAAGTAGTTTGCCCTTTTGACAACACCACAGTGTTTAAGTGGTAAATTTACAGCGTAACACACCCTATATTTTGGTTGTGCCCAGTAAATCCTCATTGAGACAATTTAACAATCATGACCAGCATCGTCGTCATCATCGTCATTGTCATAATTCGACTTCATTATATATCATTATAAAAATAATCATCTTCATTTTTATTATCACAATACAATTCATCATCGTCATATCTTCATCGTCATCACCATCACAATAACACAAGCCAATTGGAGCCTTTTCAGATTGTTATGCCCCTCTTCGAAGAAGAAGTGGTATACTTCACATGTGCATTTGCCTTGGACAGTAGATGGCCCCTATTTAAATTGGGGTCACTAGGTCAAAGGTCAAGGTCACTATCACACTAAGTGTTAAAATCATTTTTGATCAATAACTCATCAACCAATAAACAAATTGGCTTGATACTTCATATGTGCAATCAGCCTTGGACATTAGATGACCCCTATTGAAATTGGGGTCACTAGGTCAAAGGTCAATGTCACTATCACACTAAGTGTGAAATTCGTTTCCGATAAATCAGCAAATTGACTGATTTGCTTGATACTTCACATGTGCATTGGCCTTTGGCATTTGATGACACCTATTGATGTCATCTAGGTGACGGTCACTAGTGTGAAAATCACTAGGTGACGGTCACTAGTGTGAAAATCATTTCTGATCAATAACTCGTCAACCAATCGACGGATTGGTTCGATACTTCCCATGTGCATTGGCCTTGGACAGTAGATGAACCCCATTGACATTGGGGTCACTAGGTCAAAGGTCAAGGTCACTATCATACTAAGTGTGAAAATCGTTTCCGATCAATAACTTGTCAATGAATTGACAGATTGGCTTGATACTTCATATGTGTATTGGCCTTGGGCAGTAGATGACCCCTATCGAAATTGGGGTCACTAGATCAAAGGTCAAGGTCACTGTCACAATAAGTGTGAAAATTGTCTCCTTTCAATAACTAGTCAACGAATTGACCAATTGGCTTGATACTTCACATGTGCATTGGCCTTGGGACAGTTGATGACCCCTATTGAAATTCGGATCACTAGTTCAAAGACCTGTTTGAGGGGGGGGGGGCATATGTCTTCGACTGCGGAACACTTATTTATATTGGTCAATACTGATTCGTTTCGATGTGGATATATCTGGAATGAAATATTAGTTAAACGCTCATAATGGTCATACCATGATGACGTGTTTTTCGTGTTTTATATGCTCATAATGGTCATACCATGATACTTAAACGATTACGGTGAAGATGATTATGACCATACAATAATAGTTATACCGGTTATAATAATGAAGACCATGGAATACTTGTGGTTATAGCATTAAAATGTTGCTGTTGATGATGCTAAATAAAATAAGGAAGTGTTCCCTTTGTTGTTGCTGTTGATGATGATGGTGTTTTGCAGCTGATTGGGATGATATTGGGGAGAGTAATAAGAAAATGCCTCAGTGACTTTAAATGAAGACATCAAAGATATCTAAATTACTTCTGATCTACATGTACTCACAAAAATCTAGGTCGATATACAGTTCAGTTTGTGAATAAAAAGCAAATAATCTCAGATATAATTCAATTTGTCTGCTCAACCATAGTGCACTAAGAGTGTCTGTTTCTGATCAGGGACCTATACACATTTGTAAAGGTCCCTGTTCTGACGTACTCATTCTTTACATTTATTCTTTTTCATCATATTCTAAATGATTCAGAAGTTGGCTAATCAACATTTATAATAAAACGCTATATTCATGAGAAAGTTAGTTTCACAAAAGAATAAAAATACACATATTTTAGAAAAGTATATTTTTTACAACTCTGTTACAAATACTTTTTGTACAAAATCACAAAGATAATTATTTTCTTTATTTATTGTCACAAAGACCTATGTATTTTATAGGTCTTTGTTTGTCATAATACAAGAAATGTATACGATAACTCTTTGTATACATACACAAAGTTGTTAAAACATACAGAAAGTTTGTTTAATTCTCTCAATATCTTTATTCATATGTAATCTATATTAACTCCAGTTATCAGTTAATTGGGTTGTTCTATTTTAGATGTGGAAATTAAGCTAGGTCAACTGTTCGCACGATGTCACTCCCACGCAAAGATGAACATAACAACTGCATAACAGTATGCTTAATACCAGACATCTTTAATTCCAATCGTGATACATCGGCTATCTCGGATTCCTCCGTAAGATCCACTCTGGATCAGCAGACGATTTATTTCATAATCAATATCTTACGGAGGAATCCGAGATAGCCGATGTATCACGATTGATTTATGAAATAAATCGTCTGCTGATCCAGAGTGCTTTAATTCAAGTCGGAAATGGGTTAAACCTGTAAAACTATAGTATATAATTACGTGCAAAACTATCAATTGATCTATAAGATGGCATATAATTTGACTTCTGAATGGAATAATCTGTTGATTAAACATTTTATGATTTTGATAAAAAAAGAATCATAGGCTCAACCGTTTTCATGTAGTATCTGTCGACTAGCATATTTAACGAGCTTAAACTAAATTAAAAATCTAAAAACAAAAATGGTTTACAAAATTACTAATTCATTAAGGTTAACCGCGAGGCAAATAATATATGTGTATGATGAAACAATATCAGAAACATGTGCTATCAAGCTAAAGTTTAATATAAAAAACATATGTAACTTTATTTTCCTTAGCCGAAGATGCATATTTATATAGTAAAAACTACCATCGATCAAACTTACGTAGAATTTGTCAAGTTTTCTTAGCTCCAAAACCTAAATGTTCACACTCTTTTTGACAGTATTTCCTAGTTATATATATTTTTTAAACATTCATCCATTATGGTCTGAGATAGGTGTGGTTGCAGTGTAAAAGGAAGTCTCATTATTGTATCGATTTTTTTCTTGGGACACTTTGATCTACGTAGAAACAACGGTGACCTCTTTTATGGACCAATGCTTGTTTCCCTCAGAGAATCATAGTTGATATCTATAGATTTGATTTTGAAATGATTTTAATGGTTCAGCTTGGTTTGTAACCTCAGATTACAGCGATTTTTAGATGGGCGCTTTAGCGCCCGTCTGAAGTGCTCAGTGTGAAATTCAGGTCGATACGACTAGGTATGATTAACCCAATACCCGCTTGCGTATCCGCGCAAGAAAGAGTTGTATAATTTATGCAAGAGGTTTGAGTTCTCCAATTATGTGTATTCACAAATGGCAACATTATATTAATATCGTGTTACATTCAATATTTTCGAACGGTGTTTTATAGAAAAGAATCAATAAACAATGATCGTTTTGTACGTGTCGCGGAGGAGATTGTTTATGAATGATTAAAATAGTCCACTTTCTGCTGCGTGTGCGTGACGTAGTATTTTCGCTCAGCTCATTCATAAATCTGAGGCTGGCGATAAACAAAGGGGAGTCCGTGTGAGAATAACGCAGTAGTATAAGGTTACGCTTGTTTATAGTGTTTTTTTTACTTGTTAGTCGCATATTTACCGCATTATAATGTGTGTTATAATAGGCAAACCATACATTAGTAAAATTCAATCTGCCTTCGCACATAGAAGGAATGGGTCAATTAGGTGCTGCGTTTCCTTTGCTTACTTCAGTTAGAGGTCAATTATTTAAGTAATAGCAATCACAAGGCTCCGACTTCAAAGGAATTGCGGAGCTTTCTTACATAATAAAAGTCGTAGTCGCATGGTATTTGCGTTTTGCGTCCTATTTGGTCACGTGGTTCTTTTTCCCGGTTGTTTTGGCATTCATGATATATGAGGCTATTAATAGATGCGTCTGTCGATAAACAAAGGAAAGTTTACGGGTTATAACAACGCAATAGGTTACGCTCTCGCATACAACTCAATGACGTAGTACAGGTCGTAAAATGCGAGATTCGGGAAAAAGTTGACGCTTATTTATATCAAAGACCCATATTATCTATAGGTCTTTGTTTATATTCTCAATTTATAAAACGTTGAACATAAGTTCAACAATAACTTCAGCGATACGATAGACAAAAAAAAGTTTCATAATTGCTAAACCCGAATATAACAATTTATAATAATAATACGAATGCAATAGCAGAAGGTTAGTAGAAGGTTAAGCTTGTTTATATTCACAGTTCTCAATACATAGACAGTTGGATATGAGTTCATGAATTACTACAGGCATACTATAGGCAACCTCGAAAATGCTTTTTAATCGCTAAAACCGAAAACAACCTAATATATTATATTAAATATATTTATAACAATAAATGTCTTTTAAAAATGTAGTCGGCGTATACGCTGACTTTGAAATAAAGTTAGCAATTTACTTTTCTAAATAATTAAATACAATTAAACAAAAGTTTAACTATTGCGTTGTGTTTTTCACTTGTAAGCTGCATATTCACCGCATGAAATGTGTGTTAGCATTGTCAAACCACACATTAGTGTGAGTAAAATAAAAAATATACTACGGGAGAGCACTTCATATGTGTCCTCATATGCCTTGTTATGAGTATCTTTCTTCACTATCGAAATATATTGTATGTTTATATTTGATTTAAACGCAGTTTTCTTTCGACACATTTAAATCACACGTCAATAGCGCCGTCATGCGAAAATGGGTCTTATGCGTTTCGGCAAGCGTTTGTTAAACCCAACATGTGCTTTTGCGCAGTCAGGCCATAGGCGACGCTGTTCGCTTTAAAATCACTCAATATGTTATGTTTCTCCTTACCAGAAGGAGTGATAGCTGAGTGGGCTATTTATATGATTGGCGCATATGGAATAAGACCCATTTTCACATGACGAGGGTCATTACAAATCTCATTGCGAATTGAAAATGCCACATTTAAGAACAATGCTTTTTGATACAAAATTGAATTGAAAAAAGCAAACTTGTTAATAATGACAGCCTATCCACACATTAAGGAATGATTTCCAGACGTGCTGACCAAGTACGGCAAACATTGTGGTATGATAATTAAACGATTTTCTCTTATCGTGACACTATACTATTTCGCTAATGATTGTTTTCTCATCTTGGAGGCGAAAGTGAAATTCTGCGAGATGGATTGTAACGCGTAATTGTAACAGGGCCACAATTTGTGTCGTTTGAGCATACAGAGAGTAGTCCGGAATTCCTTACACTGAACAGTGCTACATCCTTTGAATTGAGCACATACGCAGTGATGTAGCAAAATTTCAGAGGTTGTATCTCGAATCAGCTTATTAAATATTCGAAAATATTCATGCGTGTCTGTTGGCGTTATGTAAAAGTCACTAAGATGAAAACTGAAACAGCTATGCCTAAAAGCGCACGAGTGCTCTATACCTATGTTTATGTTAGCGTTGTTGACACCGTGTGAACTGCTCGGGTAATAAGTAAAGCATAAACAGCAATGTTTATATACTTTTATTCCTCCATATACAAGATACGAAGATTGTTGTATATTTTGAATTTGTATATGGTGTCAAAAATCAAAAGTTTTGTACACGGAACTTTCATTATGAATTTATATTCTTGGTGAGATAGTCATTTGATATTAGAAAAAATATTCCTTTAATATGATGGTGACTGCAAATTTTCTTTATATTAAGTTATCATTACCATTTTCATCATACTTTCTATGCTTTCAGAACTTCCAAAAAGCATGTTGTTTTTATTTTGTCTTAGTTATTTCTATGAAATAATAAGGATGATAAAAAATGCACACAAAACTCGACCCGTGCGCTATGACACACACTTTATAAAGTTGAATGGCGTGTGTTCATTTCAAACTTGCGATTGATTTTCAAAAATGAATTGCGTGTTAAATTATGCAATAGCGAACATCTTTAGTGCCTTCAGCGCTTTGATTATAAACATGCATAGAATTCCACGAATAACATTTTTGAATGGTTTAATAGTGTAACTTCAAATTGATATTACCGTAATGACCATTGATGCGAATGAAATATCAAGGAATTATGTAGATTTTTTAAAGAAAAAATAATCAAACATATAAAGTATTGCATTATAAGTGCGATTGAGTGTCCTGCTCTATAATTAAAATCACTTGATTTTAAAAATGATAAAGCAACCTTTACAATCTGGTTGCATAAACCCATCGGTTCCAATAAATTGAGATTCAGTTGGTTTTACTCAGGATTAAATACACGTAATATTGTCGAAAAAAATATTATAATGTATAACTATGAGGTGTTAACAGAATAAATGTTGAGATTATCAAATACATGTTTCTATGGTAATCATGTAAACACTAGGCAAATATCTAATAAAATGTTACCGACAAAAGCTTGTAGAACGCACAGGTGGGTAGCGTGTGGCTATGATATTAATTAGTGAAAACATCATTTTGAATGATAAATAATCATATTATAACGAAAAATTAACTTTTCTGAAAAAAAATTATTTCACAATCAAATATATATATAACAAGGTATGCAACTCAAAATCAGCCCAAAACGGGGTGCATCGCTTTGAACAGCCATATCTGTCACTGTCAACTGGGTCATGCGAGTTGTGTATCGTGTTATTTCTTAAAAGTTGACCCACCATTTGTAAAAATATTGCAAGACATATACATTTCCAGAAAGGAAATTCATTTCTGCGTTGAATAAGACCGAGATCGTGAAAATAGCTGCACAATTGATGAAGATATGGCTGTTCAAAGCGATGCAACCCGTTTTGGGATGATTTTGAGTTGCATACCTTGTTATATATATATTTGATAGTGAAATATTTATTTTCAGAAAAGTCAATTTTTCGTTATAATATGCTTATTTATCATTCAAAATGATGTTTTCACTAATTAATATCATAGCCACACGCTAACCACCTGTGGTAGAACGTGTCTATATTCGTGAATATCAAAACCTCCACCCACTTGCTAAGGTACAAATCTACCTGGTACAATGTTTGGGGAATAATTACGATAACATATGCACGATTCAAATTAATGACATGAGAAAAATGTACATAAACAATGAATCATTACTATTAGACAGTTTAACGTGTACAAACGGTAAACGTCCAAGCAGCCTCACCAATGTAGAAAAACTAAAACCCTTTAATGTCCGACAGATCACTGACCATTGTAAACTTCGCGAAATTAAAAACATAAAAAATCAACAGACAATCTGCTTCAAACAGGTCGACAGTATAGAAAAGATCTATTGATAGATTTTTGATTGTAGGGAAGATAGTACCTAACTATTCTCCTAAACAAACTTACAATACTTTTTTTTATCGAAAATGATACTAAAATAAGTAATGAAATATGCTTAGATTTTAAACAAATTTAAAACTAAATTTTGTACAGGATAGTTTGTTTAACAGTTCACACATTAAATTAGTAAAGTACACCAATCGAAGAAATGGATCTTAACTAATAAATATCTAATTGAACATTATTTCATAGTTAACAACACATACATTTAACATGAATAATGTTTACAGTTAAAAAAAGATTATTTTACGAATTTTATCATTTTTGGTTACTACAATTTAAACGTTAATTGCGATACAAAATGCATACACCATATATTTTAAACACCATTTACAATTGCGCACTGTAAACCTGCGCATGATTACAAAAATAATGCAATAAAATTTATTCAAGAACCAAGACGCTCTTATAAACGGTCACAAAATATATGTTATTATCCGTGCTTATTTCAGCGATCATTTATTTGTTACAACCCTGGGCCACCCCTTTGTACAGTACGGGTCCGCCCTCGTGCAGGAACATTGTTGGCCACACTGGAAAATCAACCAGCGGACCTGCCTTGGTGTAAGACCGATATAATTCCGTGTTGAATTTCTCACCATGTTGTAGAAGGTGGTCAAATATAACAGGTGGATCCTGTATGCTCATCATCCAACACAACGTGAATGCCTCTCTCAAGAACGTCTCCACGCGCAGGGCGTCGCGTGCTGGGGCGGACGTTTGTTGTCGTAAACGCTGCATGTATGTCTGTAAAAACAATTTTAATTTGATTTGACGATTAGACGCGAAATCTCATATTCTTTTTGAAATGCAATGGTTTAAAATGTTGCTTGTTCTTGGTTTGACGACTACCTGGCTAGAAATACTATGGAATCATACATAAAATACTAGATACCTCTACAAGATGCTTTCCAGCTTGTTCTGACATAGTTTTTCGACTATCCTTTAGCTGTTTATTTATGACATCTGGGACGTCTTGTACCCGCGATGAGGACTGAAAAGAAGATTAAAAAAACAATATCATGTTATTTTGCTCAGTGTGATTTATAAGATACGTTTTTTATGAAAAAATATTTTGGGAAGTTTTCACAAAAAAATACTGAATTGTATACGTGTCTTAAACACTTCAGCAAGTAATGTGCCAAGTATACTTTGAAAAAGAAAACACACTCTCACCGAAGAAGTTTGAAGAGTTAGAACATTCCGTAGATTGATCATTTGTCCGTCTGCTTCATGCCTGCAGTAGGATGCTGCCTCCTGCAAAAACATGTACGGACGAAATGTAGACGTACTGTTATGGCTTATTTTCAGCATACGCATTCCTTATCACATTTAAAGAAATACAATACATTTTGATAAACGTACTTACCGTCAATATGACTGTCAGCATTGCAATAGTTTTCTGCTCATCATTGTATATTGAATTAAGATCTTCAAAAGCATCCGTCCATTCGTTGTCGTACAGCTCGGAGTATCGTTCCGCAAGTTTTGTAGGACGATTCTTATCACTTAGATCTGTGATGTTTGGATTGTTGTCAGTAAGCCTTTGTCCCATCAGTTTACTCAGTCTGAGAAATTTCATATAGTTGACAAACAATCGAAATACGGATAAAGCATAAATGCAACAACAATAAAATATTATAAAAGGAACGTTTCTCTAAGGAAATGGAACATCGTTCAAACCTTGTTTTAGTTTCCTCCAATTCGTTGTGACTTTCCTTTAATTTGAAACGTAACTGGTCTATCTCAGCGGCAAATTGTTTTTCTTTTGATCTGAATTGATTTACTTGACGTAACAATGTGTCATCTTCCGGGGTTTTAATTTGGGTCTTGACTGAAGCATCGTTGTTTTTAACTGACTCCAACAATCTACAACATATCGCATAGTTCGATGTATCACGCCGTGATTATGTTCTTTTAAATTGTTTAGTATCAGTTAACCGGCAATAACTACAAGAGTAAATTACGATCGGATGACTATGGTTAGTGCCTTTATTGTTCGCCATGTATTTTTAATTTTATATTATAACACAATTTAAATGGTTTAAACATGTCAAAATTCTCAATAAATATAAAATTTCATGTTTACGTCATAATACAATCATTTAGTATGTACAATACACCTGCCATAGGCATAGCCCATCTAAATACATACATTAATAAAGAACTTAGTTTACATACTTCGATTTTGTTTGAAGAAGCTCCTGTTTCAGGTTTTGTGTTTCTTTAATCAAATATTGAAGTTGCTCATTGGCTTGTTTCAGTTGATGCTCTTTTTCAGCTATTGTTTCTTCGAAAATTCTACGTTCTGAATCTTGATTTGTTCTCAATACGCTTAACTGTTCTAATTCACGACTTTGTTTTTTTAAACGTGTTGTCAAATTTAACTCACAAGCCTGTGCATTTTGTAGCTGGGTGTTCAATTCTTGTTGCTTATGCTTATGGTCATCATTTATCTGTAAAATCGTTTTTTCTAACATTTCAATTTTCCCCTCTAATAATGTTTTGTTTTCAAGCGCCTTTTGTTCGCGTAAGTTTGCATCGGATGTAATTTTAATGCTATTTTGGTGTTGGATTTGAATTTGCCTCACTTCTTCTGTGTGTTTTCTTCGCTGTTCTTCAATTTGAATCAACACGTCGGATAGCTGCCTCTCTTTTTCGACTAAATTAATTTTAGCTTGGTTTATAACAGTTTCTAGTTGTTGTCGCAGGCTTTTATTTTCTTCAGAAGTTATATCTACTCTGACTGTTAATGTTTTTATATGTTCGTGTAATCTTGAGGTGTCTTTCGTCATCTTAAATATTTCTGCCTGTAATTGTTGTATTGACCGCTCGTTGTCACTTAAGGATTTTAAATGTTCCTGGTGTTTTCGATTTGTTTTTTCAAGTTCTTGTCGAGTTGCATGATAATTACTACTTATATTTTCCAAATGTTGAATTTTTCTTTCTGCATTGCTAATCTTAGCTAACAATTCATTTTCTTTAAAGGCAAAATCGGTTTGTAATTCACTACAATTCTGTCTTACTCTCATTAATGCAGCATCTACGTCCTCTTGGAACTTGTTTTGAAAATATTCAAGATCCTTCTTATGTTTCATTTCTTCTTTTCTAGCCTCTGTTTGAAATTTCAACTTATCGTTTGTTCTGTTGAACTGTTCTTTGAGCATTTGTGATTCATTTTTCTGCTTTGACAATTCTATTAAAGTATTATTTAATTCATCGAATTTAATTTTAAGTTCCTCGTTCAGATCATCCACCTGTGTTTGCAATGTTGCGGTTTCCGCAGCGTCTTTTGACTGACACTTCAGTAAACGTTCTTGCAATTTTTGCATCTGCGCATTCGTTTCCTTTAGTTGTCTTTGTAATTGCGCTTCTCCTTCATCGGCTGATTCTTTTGCCTCTTGTAAGTGTAAAATATTTTTCTGTAAACTATTGAGCAGTTCTTCACGCTCCGTGGCTTCATATTGCAGACGAAGAACCTGCTGTTGAGCACCCTTCAGGGTGTTTTCATATTCTTTTTTCTGCGCTTCGAGCAAATGGTTTTGTTGCATCTTTTCTTCAAGATTTGATTTATACGTCTGTTGAGTGGTGTCCTTCTCTTCAAGCATTTTTCTATAACTTTTTTCTACATTGCCCAAATATAGTTGCCTCTCTTTCACTTCATTAACGTTTGCCTCTGCTTGATTAAGTTTATCTAAAAGTTCCTTTTGTTTACTTTCCATACTCTGTTGCACATGTGCTAGATGTTCTTTTATGCTAACTTCAGCATCGACCATGTTTTGTTTTAAATTTGTATACACGTGTACAAGTTCTTCCTTAGACTTTCTGTGAAGTTGTGTTTGATTTAGTTGATGAAGTGTCAACGATTCTGTTAATTCCTTAACTTGTTTGTTAAGAGTGTCTGAGTGCAACGTCAAATTTGACAATTTTTCTGTTGTGATTTTTAATTCACTAGTTTTGTTGTCTAGCAGGTTTTGAAGATCATTACATTTAGTGTCATAATTCGCATTTATGTCATTGTCCTTAGACTGGAGGATCATTAAACGTTGTTGAAGCTGAATTATCTGTCCCTCGGCTTCTTGTAACTTTTGCGAAACATTCAAATGGCCTTTAAAGGTAGATTTCTTGTCGCTTTGTAAATTCGCTACGGTTTCCTCAAGTCTACTTATTTGTCGTGTTAAACGTTCAACTTGAGTACACGCTTCTTCTTGCACACGTTGTAATTCGTGTTTAGTATTGATGAGCTCAACATGACATTGTTTTCTTTGGGATTCGATATGTTCAATCCGCGTAATCACGCTTAGTTTTTCGTCACGCAATATATTATTTTCTTCTAATAATTGTCGTTCACGTTCTACCGATTCAACGATGGCATCTTGCATACGTTTCTTTTCATATTCCAAAGATTTTTCATGTTGCAGCTGTAGTCCAGCCATTTGCTCGAGTTTTTGGTTCTTTTTTGCATTGTTAAAATTCAATTTCAAATCTTCTAGTTTATTTACGTTATCTGCTCTATATTTCTGCAGTTCACATTTTTCATGCTCTAATGTTTGGTTGATCTCATTTAGTTCACGTATCATGCTTTCTGCTTCAGAAAGTTTATCACGCATTATTTGTGCTTTTGCTTCTGATTTCTTGAGTTCACGAGACTTTTTTTGCAGCTCCTCTGTTTTAGTTGTGTTTAATATTTCTAATCGATCAATGATTTTCTTATAACTTGTTTTTCCGGAATGTGCGGTCTCACCTTTCTCGGTTGTCTTAGCCTTCATTGAGCATGTAAGATCCTTTTGCATTTCACTGAAAAAAGAAAGAAATAAAGATGCACAAGTCTAATTACATCGGCGAATCGTTATTTCTGCAAGGATTGCTTATTGGCATATATACTCAGGACATAAGTCAAGAATAAGTATTGCATACAAACATGAGTCATATCAAATTGATATTGACTTTTTTTTCTAATAAAAATATAGATTCATTATACCTTAAAGAATGTATTTACCATGCATATGTCATGAGTCTAAAACAGCTTTTATTAAAGGGCCAGGTGAATAAGTTTAAGCCTATTTATTTTAGCTCGATTGCATCGAAAGCCTAAGGCTTATATAAACGCTCTCGAGCCAATTTCCTGATCCCTAGAACCAGTACTTGGTGTCTTTGGGGAAGATCTAAAGAACGCTCCGACGGTAGGGATCAAATTCATGTCGTTAGGCGGGCACCATATCCATTACACCACGGCGACCAGATGAATTGCAAAGAAGCAATATGGAATTTGTCCTTACGCTATAATAACTCAATCGACAACGATACAAATTAACATAAATTCTATGTTTACCAGTGTAAGAGGATGCGAATACTAAATGTATGCAAGAGGTAATCGTCGAAATCCACGTTTAGTCAATTATGTTATGTTTCTTGATTGACCGTTTTGAACAATTTCGTATTCATTAATGATTAATGAATCTTCTTATTTGTTTCTTTTTCAACTCTGCTCGGAATTAAACTGATGAAACAACGAGTTAGTAAAACTTACATGGCAGCCTATATTTACCACAATCTGCTTGTTGTGTCGTTATCAACGTTATCTAATCATAGTGTTGTTTTCCAAACTCCATTCGAGGATTTAGAAAGAAGAGAATATATGTTTTGCATTATGAACAACTATAATTGAAAATTAAAAAAGAAACGAGTAAGGAACTTGTACGTATTAATACATACTTTTCCAGTATAGCGTTGTATTTCTTCGCACGTCGAGTCTCGCGTTTCTCGCATTGTACTTTCCACTCTAAAAGCTTCTCATTCTCAAGTTTATATTTTTTACTGTTCACTGTTTCACTAAACAACTTCTCTTTAACCTTATTAATTTCGAGTCGATTTGTTGAATTGTTCGCCTTTTCTCTGGACAACTCATCTTTAACTTTTTTAATTTCCATTTGATATTTTGAAATATTCGCCCTTTCTCCGGCCAACTCCTGTTTAACTTTATTAATTTCCAGTTGATATTCTGGACTGTTACCTTTTTCCAAGGACAACTCCTTCGTTTTCGCATTTGGCGATTTGCTTATTCGAGGTGTTTTTCTGAAATAGTATTCTTTTCGTAATTTGTTAATAAAAATAAATATCAAATAAATAAAAATAAATAAAAACATACACAAATAGTATGATATATAAGCTCCCACCACTTGTTTAAGTTTTATAACTACTACTACTACTGATAAAAATATCAATAAATATGTAATTGAATTTAATTACTTACTTCGGACATGTGGCGTGTTCTTTTTGAAGAGAATTGTATTGAGCTCTTAATTTAGATTCTCTGTTTTCTGCTTCTATTCTTTTGTTTTTCTCCACGCGAGCCTCGTTTACATATTCTTGTTTGAATATTTTGCAATTACATTTTCCTTGTACACTTGTTTTCTTTTCCGCACTAAAAAGAAGTTTCAGAGTCAAAACATCATGCATTGAAATTGTGAAAATTGTACTTGTACATGTTATTTTAATGCTCAGAATATCGTCCAATGGCAAAATTACTTAAATACACACAAAATGGGTAGAATTTGTTCAGGCCGTTTCATGAACATGCGACGTATATCAATGTCTTTTTAACTTACTGTTCATTGTGTGTTCTTCTCGAATACATATAATACATTTATAAAAGGCCAGGCGTCATTTTATTAAACACGGTTAAATGGGACAAATCGTGTTCGATAGTCTACGTCTTCTAATAACAGAGAGAAAAATATTTACATACCTATAGGATTGCCGGTCACTGTCGTCTTTAAGATCGATTTTTGAGCGTGTTGGGGTCCTACAGGTTTATTATCATATTCAATTTATAAATTATACATGGCTTCTTATAACATAATTGCACTTCACTAAAACATAATAGTAGAGTTGATAAAAAAACCAAATAAATTTGATAGAAACAACTTACAAAAAGTCAGATATAAATGCTTAGTGGGTATGGAAGTCATGACGAAGTAATGCGAAATGACAAAGCTTCAGCGAACTACGCTATACTACTCACAATGATGACGTTAACATATAAACATAAAAATTACACAAATCAACTGGTCTCCAATTATATTTGTTTTTAATCTCAGAATTAATACATTATACGTTATATTATTGAACGTTACATTGCGCGCCAATTTTATTAGTCTTTTGTGTTCAGTCCATATCCATATGAACGTTGTAATACCTTTGTATTCGTATGGGAAACGGGAGATACCCTGTTCCAACGACATCTCCTTAACTTGTCCCGGATACGGACTCGACACAATGGCCCGGTTGCCGAGCACTTTTACACAAACGGCCGCAGCGTCGCGGACTTTCGGGTCATGGGACTAGAAAAATTTAATGGATCCGACGAGTACCGGAAGACCATTGAACAACTTTGGAAGCGCAAACTGAGGACGTTCAAACCATATGGACTGAATACAAAAGACTTATAAAATTGGCGCGCAATGTAACGTTCAACAATATAACGACACTTCCGCTAAACATGATATGCTTGACAAATAAATGCCGCTGAAGAAGACCGAGAGGTCGAAAGCTACGGCAAATTTAATCTAAGCGTTTTATTTTTTATAAACAGCTAGAAGCGACTTTGACTATATACATATATTATATGCAAGTGTAGAATTCAGATTTCAAAAAAGAAGTTGCCAATTTGGTCCCAATGAAATGATGTAGTTCTTTGAAGCATCTTTAACTATAACGCATATAATGTAAGATCAGTGCAATCTTGTATTGTATAACCTTCCGCTTTTGATAAAGCAGTGGATTAAACATTACAACAGGCTTGATTTGTTGAAGATTTGGATATACGCTGACATTTCAAATATACGAATGAATATTATAAGTATACAAGGGTTGTTAAATACATTTGTAGACTGTATGGTTTAATACCTGATTTCGCTAGCTATTATAATGCATTTTATCACATGCCATACCCTGTTTCCCATGTAATATAACCATTAAGCATATTTTTATCTTACACATGTGTAATATACTTTTTTAGCGTTTTCATTGGCTTATTTTCGTTCGATTGACCAATCGCATTTTGTTATTTTGCTGAAATGACGTTGAAATGTAAACAGCATTGGGGATTTATCATTATGTTTGTGTAAATATTAATTTAATTTGCTCATTTAAAAGCATGTGATAACAAGAGCTGTCACTATATGATGCTGATGCCCCATATAAACGCTTGATAGAAGTTATGAGCTTTTTTCGAAACCTAAACGCAGATTTCGAAACCTAAACGCGGACCCTAATTTCAAGGTCAAGGTCACAGGGGTCAAAATTTGTGTGCGTATGGAAAGGCCTTGTCCATATACACATGCAAGCCAAATATGAAATTGCTATCTGAAGCGACATAGAAGTTATGAGCATTTTTCGAAACCTCAACGCAAATTGTGACGGACAGACGGACGATCAGACGGACGGACAGTCCGATCACTATATGCCCTCCTTCGAGGGCATAAAAAGATCTGACACTCGTTGTCCTTTCATACCTTATTTGATTAAACTCGTCCAGGAAATTCGTTAGTAAGCTCGCCAATTAGTAAGCGTTTTCATTGGCTTAGTTTTCGTTTATTGACCAATCGCATTTAGCTATTTTGCTGAAATGACGTTGCAACGTCATATGACGTCACGAAATGTAAACAACACTCGGGATTTATCATTATGTTTGCGTAAATATTTATTTAATTTGCTCATTTAAAAGCATGTGATAAAAAAGATCTGACACTCGTTGTCATGTACCATTTTTTTAACTCGTCCAGGAAATTCGAATTCCTGAACTCGTTAATTTTTTTATACTTATTAATAAAATGCCAATAATTACATATTTTTGAACAGTAAATTAGACATATTTACAAATTACAAATTAATTTACGAAATGTAAAAGACGGTAGTAAAAGTTGACTGGAGAAATAATGGGCTCGTTGACCTTTTTCGTATATGAACAGTATTTTATAAAGTTTATTGACAATATAATTTTAAAAGTATTATAATGCCAAGAAACAAAATTAGAAAAACAACAACATTTGCTTCCGCGGTATTTAAACTGTGAAAACTTGTGATTAAAGCAAACGCTTTACCTCTGCGCCTAGGAAACGTGCTGTTTGTCTGTCGCGTACTAGGACTTTTTTCTAAGACTTAGGCACATAATTAATATTTCTGATGTAATTAACATAGACATATTTTGCATTTTATTTAGATGTATTTAAATTAATATTTTGGTCATACGGCATTGATTAATATTGTGAACATCTGTTTAGATATTTAGGCCTTATTCCAAACGCGAATGGAATAATAATATATATATTTACACAATTCAGACTTATACGAACCATATCCATTCACGTTCTTAAATGAGTGTTATTTTCCTTGGTTGTTTTTGTATGATGGAACTTTTCAGGGGTATATCTCATATAAGCTACAATATTTCAAGATGAAACTTCATGGGTGTATAGTTATCAATGAGTAGATTTGCAATGTAAAAAAACAATAATGCCACACTTATTATTTTTGTCAAGGATTATACCTTCTATCAAGGATTGTCACCCATACGTAGGTACATTTATTTTGCGGGGGATACTAATTAAACTAACTTGCTTGTTCATCCTGAATCAATTCGCTCCGTTCCGATACGATACAATTGTTACCTCGAAGAAGTTCCCACTTGTGATTAAATTGTATTGCAATGTAATATTTATTTTAATTAAAAGAATTTAATACAACGACATTAAAAGCATGTGATAAAAAAGATCTGAATGATGTTAGAAAGAAATTTAAATATGTGTGAAATCGTATCTTACGTTCTTGTCATTTCTTCCAATTTCATCTGTAAACAGTTATTTTCTTTTTCCATCTCGCCATGTTTGTCATGAATCCTAAAATAAAGGACACTAACAATTATAAAAAATGCGTAAACAGAATATTGTTCTTTCTATTGTAAGTATATTGATACTAAAGACAAATTTAAATCATGTAAAATAGTTAGAATATCTTACTTTCTAGTAATTTCTTCATTTTTCTTACACAAGAAGGCATTTTCTTTTTCCAATTTTTCAACAGTCATATGTTGCTCGTCAATTCTGAAATAAAGAAAACGCACATGTAATATATATGTATACACCAAATATAAACAAAAAAGGCTACAACAAATACTTTTACTACTTCTGCTACTGCTACTATTAATAATACTACATAGGTGTGCGCCCGATGCCCCAAAACGCGGCGTAAATCGTCATCAAAGACACGTTTGTCCGTGTGCCCCCAAAACGCGGCGCTCACTTTCCCGTCATATTTGCTAGAAAGATATTCCTGTTTTTTCGTATTAATATTCGCTCTATATCTCGACTGTACTCGCTACGAAATTTCATAGCGGTATCACAAAATAACAACTACCGCTAAGAATATTAGAGATATAGAGCGAATATATATATATATATATATATATATATATATATATATATATATATATATATATATATATATATATATATATATATATATATATATATATTTATTTATTTAGAACATGACCTACGTTTCAGGAGTGAAATAACGTAATGCTCAATTTTGTTTATAACACGGGTGTTATTACACTAGTTATATAACTGTGAAGTGACGTCATTTTTCGAAGAAATGACGATATTATTCCAGCGAATTTTTTAAGTTAAACTCTTTACAAAGTGAATAAACGGGGAAAAGAGCATAAAATAAAAAGAAAATTGGTTGGTCATGTTATCAAAAGAATCTTAGATTCGTGGTCATTTTGTATTGAATTTATAAAACTTATAAATATATATAAGTCTTACTGAACCAATTAAGTTTGAGAAAATATATATTAAATATTGTAACTACAAAAACCACATAGACAACACCAAATTCAACAATAATTACAATAGGAACAAATACAACACTGATGACAATAACAAAAAAAATCCACAACAAAAACAGAACAAAGCATACAATTTTATTAATTTATCATGAATTGTATTACTAGAAATCAATATGGCATCACCATAACGCCATCGTTTGAAGCCATAGTAGAAAGACAGAAGAAACATTATAATCTGCTAAATAAAAATAAGCTTGACTTTTCAGCTGGCCGTCCGTTATCGTGTGTTTTAAGTGGAAACATGAAGGAGACGTCAAATTGATTTTCGAAAAATTAAGGTATTCAACCCAACTTATTCAATATAGAAAATCTTACGCATTATTATATTTTAGTAAAGGTCACTCATCATGGTCTTATGGGGGAATATTTTAGGAGATTCCGTTTTCAAGAAATAGCTTGTTAATTGTAATACACCCTTGCAGCTTAACAATGAAAAATTAAAAGATGGACATCTTAATCAACAAAATATTTTTTAGTAATTAATAAAGTGCCGATAATTAAATATTTTTGAACAGTAAATTAGACATATTCACAACAAAATTAATTTACAAAATGTAAAAGTCGGTGGTAAAAGTTGGCTGGAGAAATAATGGGCTCGTTGTCCTTTTTTCGTATATAAACAGTATTTAATATTGTTATTGACAATATAATTTTCAAAGTATTTTAATGCCAAAAACCAAAATTAGAAAAACAACAACATTTGCTTCATATGACTTGTTTTGATTTTGACCGATATTTGAAAGTGTTACGCACATAATTTATATTTGCGTTGTAATTAAAAAAGAAATAATTAACATTTTATTTTATCTTTTTATTTAGATGTATTTAAATTGATTTTTTGATCATACGGTATGGATTTATATTGTTTACATCTGTATAGATACTAAGGCCTTATTCCAAACGCGAACGGAACAAATACAAGCGGTTACCAATTGGTCGAAATAATTTGGAAATGAACGATGGGTCGAATACCTTAACTCTGAAGTGTGAATGTGACCTTAAGCATGCGGAATACCTTTTCATGCCCTCGGAACTTTCTCTCATTTAACTATAACGTGTGAGTAACGTGTGTTGAAATTCCTACAAAATGATATATGGTCGTTTTTTTCGCGCTCTCTTACAAATTGAATTAAATTATTGTGTTTTAGTGATAAACGAGCGCCTTCGATTACATTTTTTCATTTAAAACGTTGGAATAATATGTTGCTATGTAAGCCATGTAAGATATAATGCCAAAAATCTGGGAAGTAAGGGAAAAGAACGTAACAGCACAAAGAGGCCCGTCAGGAGATCTGGACACATAATGCAGAGTTATAGACTGTTTTAAACAGTCTAATATTGGTTAAATATTGATTACACAAACTTGAAAGTCCAGTTTTAATTTTGTAAAAAGAATTTAAAATATCATTTTTATGTGAAAAATATTTAGATATCTTACCCAAAAAACTCAGATTTTACTTCTGTAGATTATGAATGTCATGTCACTTATTAAGAATTCAAACGGGTAGGTTTAGTAATAACCGCATAGATAGGGAAGAAAGGTATTGTATTTGCTGTAACTAACGTGATATTAAAGATGAATATCATTTTATTATAATCTGCCCATGTTATACAGATATTAGGAAAAAATACATCAAATCTTATTATCTCAAACGGCCATCAGTATTTAAATTGTTAAGCCTTATGAGCACATGTAATAAAGATTTTCTCATTAAGTTATCTATTTTTGTGAAAGAAGCTCTGATAATCAGGAAATCAATATTGAATGTTGTTTAGACTACCATCTGAAATGTTATGTTCCGCGGGTTTGGTTGTGTGTTTGTTTATCTGATTGTTTGTTATGCTCCCTTAGGGTAGCATATAGCAGTTGAACTTTCCGTCAATCCGCCCGTCAGACTGTCCGAAAACTTTAACATTACCCATAACTTTTGCAATATTGAAGATAGCAACTTGACATTTGGCATGCATGTGTATCTCATTGAGCTGCACATTTTGAGTGGTGAAAGGTCAAGGTCATCATTCAAGGTCAAAGATCAAATATATGGCTTCAAAGCGGCGCAGAAGGGGGCATTGTGTTTGTGACAAACACGTCTCTTGTTTGTTTTATGTATATAATCCTCATAATACAGTACCAGAACCTTCAACAACATCAGGTGAAATTTAAATGTCTGCTTGTGTTTCCGCATTTAATGCATATGTGTTATAATTATTATAATGATCCATATCGTCTCAACTTAATTATCCATCTTTCACATTTCTCTAGACGACCAAAGAAATAATTAATATCTACTCTTATACAGATGTGAAATATACGTGTCTGATTGTTTAATGTGTTGCCATAGTTGACATTTACAAAAAAACTAAAATCTATTAGTATTATTATCGTATTCATCCACTTATTATGAGTAAGATAATCCACTCTCCAGTTTGGTTTATTTTACATAAATATAAACAGCATGATAATCGATTGCCACCTGTCACAATAATATGTTTAAGCAATGAGATTGTTTCCAACCACTGTCATGTATTATGTACACTAATTATTATTGTATACTCACTTTCTTTTCACGTGACCTTTTTGAAATGTATAATATAACATGGCTAAGACAGACGATGTACCATGTACAAGTCGTAATAAAGTTCTGTTCTGTTGTGTTCTGATATATGAGAATGGAGAATGGATACTCAAATTAGTGATCTTTACTTGTGACGATGCCCTTGATACGGCGTGACTAACCCATACCTGCTGCCAATTGTCTTAACTACCTACGCATTTGATTAACTTTTTTATACACAGTTGTAAATAATAAATGGGATATGGAGTGGACAAGAAAAATGCAGGCTCAAGCATTTGACCTTTAAATAGTGTCTTTACCTTATGACAACTTGACTGATTTCTGCAAATCACCACAATAGGATCAACATTTTAAACATTTTAACGTTTATAGTCGATGCGGAGCTGAACTGATAAGCCGAGCTAAAATTCGACTTTCATTTGTGACCTTGACATTTCGCCGGCACGACTGACTCATATATAATGCAAAATGCCTATATGATCAATTTTCTATAAATTGTATATGTCCTGTTAAGTTTTGTTAGTATCGTCATGTACTATAATAGTTCATAAGTGTTAAATTCAAAAGTAGTATTAATGTACTCCTACTTACATTCGAGTAAACGAAAATATCCGTAAGACTGATTGATGCTAGAAAAAATACAATACAATATGAATATTGTTTGGAAATGTTTTATCATCTTGCTCTTGTCCAAGGATATCGGGCGGAGAAGTCAAGATACCGTAGTTATCTCTTGAGAAAGGCTCAGGGAAGTACTAGCAGTGTTAGACGAAAATAAAGACTGGCCTTATTGTCAGGGAAGTCAAAATAGTCAGAGGCAACCTGAACGAACAAGTAGAAGAATATATGGTTGAATTGCTCAGAGAAAACCCACATTAAACTTACTATTAAAACAATCTAACTAAGTTCACACTACGTTCTACATATGTATTTTTCGACGCAACTGCGACCTAAGCGTTTGCACTGCGTTTTTCAAACCGAATGCCCTCACGCGTTCTTATACTTGATGAAGCTCGGTTAAAACCGAAAGTGGAAGTACATTCTGCAAACATTGCTTTTTATATATTTTACATTAAACAAAGAAAGTAAATAATAACTTGAATTTGATTTAGTTTTGTTATACCGTGGGTTAATACAAAATCGCCAATCCTCCGCGGACTTTGTTTTACGTCGTACTGATCATTGAGGTTAGTTAATAGTCGTACTATAGAAGCTACGACACATTAAAGTACTTATATATTTATAGTACGGGTTGTTAACTACAATATGACCTCATTTATTTCCTTAATTCACTTTTCTACCATATGATGATATCTTACTGTAAGTATCAAAAGGGCCGGCTTAATTTTGGCTTAAGATGAGATTTTTCTCCAAATCGGTAAGGTTCGATAAGAGAACGGATAACAGGCATAAAATTGGCAAGACTTTAACTCGATTACCAATGTAAGTTTTAACATAAATGCCACTACATATTTAAAGGGATCTTTTCACGCTTTGGTAAATTGACAAAATTGAAAAAAGTTGTTTCAGATTCGCAAATTTTCGTTATAGTTATGATATTTGTGAGGAAACAGTAATACTGAACATTTACCATGGTCTAATATAGCCATTATATGCATCTTTTGACGATTTTAAAACCTTAAAATTATAAAGCGTTGCAACGCGAAACGATTGAATAATTTGGAGAGTTCTGTTTTTGTCGTTAAATTTTGTGAAACTACGAAGATTGCTTATATAACGTATAAAATACATCATGTATATGTACACGGCGGAATAGCTCAGTAGGCTAAAGCGTTTTTACTTCAGGACTCTGGCAGGACTGCAGGGGTCACTGGTTCGAAACCTGGTCCGGGCAATGTTCTTTTCCTTTTTTTAATTTTATTCTTGATTTTTTACTGGAGCTTTTACGATCTAATGTTTACATTTATCGATATAAAGCACTTAATGAATAAGTTAAAAAATGTCAAAATCTGTGAAAAGGCCCCTTTAAAATATGGCGATCAGCATTACAATATTTTCAGATTTGAACCTCTTCTTGATTCGATCCGAAAAAAAGCGAAATGGAAGTATGTTGAAAACATACGATTTACCTTGCTTTGTAACTATGTAATACGATATAATACGATTTAATACGATAATTTAGATTCACATTTTATCACCATGTATAGTGTTGATATAAGAACCATATCCCTACACCTTCTTAAATGATTGTTATTTCCCTTGGTTGGTTTTGTATGATGGAACTTTTCAGGGCCATATCTCAGATACGCTACACAATTTCAACATGAAACTTTATGGGTGTAAAGAAATCAATGAGTAGATTTGCAATGCATAAAACAATAACACTTTTTTACAAGAATTGTACCGTCTATCAATGGAATTTCGCCTATACATAACTTCATTTTATTTTGAGGGATACCAATTAAACGAATTTGCTTGTTCATCCTGAATCAATGTGCTCCGTTTCGATACGATAATGTTGTGGACGAGAAGAAGTTCCCACTTGCGATTCAATTATATTGCAATGTAATATTCATTTCATTTAAAAGAATCCAATACAACGAAATTCCTTTCTATTGAATGATGTAAGAGAGCAATTTTAATATGTAGAAAATCGTATGCTCCTCTTACGCTTTTGTTATTTCTTCAACTTTTCTCCGAAAAAAAATATGTTTTTCTTCCATGTCGTAATGTTTGTAATGAATCCTCAAACATATGACACGAACATATATTAAATATACGTTCACAAAATATTGTAATTTTTATTGTAAGTGTGTTGATAGTTGAAAGACATATTGTGCAAAATATTTTGAATATCTTACTCTCTTGTCAATTCTTCATTTTTCTTCCGCAAGCGGTTAATTTCTTTTTGCGATTCCTCATTACTTCTATGTGTCTCGTAAATTCTGAAATAAAGAAAACGTACATGCAATAAATATGTATACACCAAATAAACAAAACAACAACAAATACTTCTACTTCTTCTGCTACTGCTACTATTACTCATACTACATAGGTGTGCGCCTGATGCCCCAAAACGCGACTAAGTCGTCCGCAAAGACACGTTTGTCTGTCGGTAAGCCATTTTAGAGTAAAATAACGTGCGTTATCACAATGGGGGCGGGGGTAATCATGTGATAGTCAAGATTGCGACGTCCATGCCGAAATAGGCATTTTTTGCCGTTTTATACCGTTAAATACTTGTACTATTTTCTGTAAAACCGCTCACTTTCCCGTCATACACGAAGCTTTATTTTCAGCATAAGTCTACGCAATTAAAGGTAGTTCGCTCCGTGACTTAAAGCATTCTTATTTTTTTTATTCAGCCACAAAAAAAAAGGAAAATTTTAAAATTTAGTAGACATGCGGCGGTTGGAAACTGATATTTAAAGTATTTTTCAATAGTGACCATTAATTAATCTCACACAAAATTTTGGAGAGATATTTCGTATTAGAGATGACTGTTTTAGGCGCTACATACATGAGTGACAACACGCGATTGCGAAAGCGTATGGGACGATGGAAAGTTGGAGTTATATTGCAATTTAGCATTATTACGTTTCGTGTCGTGGAAATAGTTCTTGTCGGTATTTTCCATCAAGGAGTCTGGGATCAGGTCTGTTTTGATGGTTGTCCATGCGTTCACGACCTCTGTGATGTTGAATACAATCGTCATGTACATCTCGACATCTCGGGACAGCTGTGTTACTATACGATGATATATGTCGCGGAGGAAGTAGATGCACGGGTGAACTGCCAAATAAATACACAACAAATCACTGAAAATAATTTCCTCTTAAGTCATATCATTCTAGTTTTTCCCGGTATTGAAACAAACTATGAAAATACTCACGTAGCAAAAATTAAATATGAGATTCAGATGAAAAGCATCAATTGAAATGTTATATTGAGTGAACAACAAACTCCAACATAGGTAAGATAGTGTAACTTATACGTACCAATTCATGTCGTGGTTACCTGTAAAATCCATAAAAAATCAAATTATTATGACGATTTTAATATATTTGTTTATATCGAACGCTGATGATTAAAATATGTTTTACTTTTTATCTCTTCATTTTCTATACATGAGCAATTATTATTCACCATAAAACAATGTGATCTTTGTTGTACAAAATATATTCGGGCAACCATTCGCAAAATATAATTCCAATTAATTTTGTCAATCTGAATATACATTTCGTAAAATAAGTACTTTGATTTTGTATCGTTATATGTTTACATAAAAAATATGGCAGCATTCAATTACCGAAAACAAGCTTATGATGACATACATGATTTTGCAAACATTCTCTTGAAAAAGTGACAACTTGTTTGCAAATGCATAACACCATACTACAGTTTGGACGACAGTAACGGATCACTTCCGGTACATACAAAAAAACAATGCACAATGTCTAAAAGATATCAATAGATTTTTATTCACAAAATAATGCTATTGCAAATACAAATATTATTCACAATGAGAATTAAAAAATCTGTCTCCAAAATAAAGTTTCTGCATGGTGTACATCGGCGAGGATTTCTCCACAGGTGATTAGCGTGTGGCTATGATATTTATTAGTAAAACATCAAATTGAAAAAAAAATCAACTTCTCTGAAAAAAAACAACACTATAAAATATATATATATAACAAGGTATTCAACTCAAAATGACCCGAAAACAGTGTGCATCACTTTGAACAGCAATAACTTCATCAATTGTGCAGCGATTTCCATGAGCTTGGTCTTTTTCAATGCAGAAATGAATTTCCTTTCTGGAAATGTACATATCTTGAAATATTTTTTACCAATACTGGGTCAAAGTTTAAGAAATAACACTATACACAACTCGCGTAACCTACTCGTCATCGATCAGACCTTTTCGGCACTTGACAATCTGTTGTTTTACAGCAATAACAGGTACTCGAAAAAAAGTGTTTTGTCCTTATACATATAATAAATATTATATATATTATATATATAATAATATCTTTAAAAAAATATAAGGACCATAATTTTTTTCCTGTGTACAGCAATATGTGTAATACACAAAAACTTAATAAAAGCATATGATTTTAGTTATCCAATAAAACTAAATAAATATAAACTTTAAAGAAAGCTACACACTGTTGTTGAGCATAGACATTAATTCTGCATAGATAAATAAACTGTAACAATAGAGTATTGAAACGATTAATGTTCCTTCTCAATTAACATGCATGTGCCTTCCATGGTATCAATCAAGAGTGTCTAAAGTTTATTTAAGAACACATCAATATCTCTATGTCTGTGAAAACACAATCACATGGCAAGACAAAAATCCAACACCTTCCATATCTTAAGCTGTCCATGGCGAAAAATTGGACACTGGGTATCCAGTAATTTCGGAAAAAAAATCTGCCACCATTAACCATTATGTAACAAAAAAGTACTTACACATCTTTGTGACATGGCCAACAGGTAAACCTGCCACATAACTTAACATAAGTTTTCTTTTTTCATTAGTAACCTGATTATGAAGATCCTAAGGAAAGGATTCTAATGGTGCGATCCACACGAGACAAGCTAGGTCTAAATGTGTATTTGTGTACTCTCGATTAGTCGTGAACTGCTTAAGAGGGAATGTTTGAATGAAACGCAGAGTTTTGTCCAGCAGAGGTTTAGATGCAGGAGTTGTCTTCTCAGAAGAAAAACTACTGGTCACAACCTTGTCTTTGAAAGTACCACTCTTGGATGACTGAAATTCTTTATTAAATCATATAAGATTACATTGTATAATAATTTCCATTATCAATATTTTTAATCGTTTTATTCTTCAAGTGTATATTTGTGTAATTTAGTTTAAAATAGGTTTTGCTTTATTATGTAAATGGATTGAAAGTTGAATAATGATGAAATATCTTGACAATTTGTACCAGTTTTGTTAATTTATTTTGGTATTGAGCCAATTTCCGGAAAATAAAAATGATGCAATATAAATTGAGTTGCATGAATTTATAAAATAATTTATCTGAATATGCTCAGTAAATCAAGATAACTTAATTATTAGTTAATAAATCAATAATTTGCCGTATGTTCTAACCCTGTATTGACAATTTGATAAGAATTGGAACAATGTGTAGCATTCAACATCGAAACCGTACAAACATATCGTAATAATACAATTTTGACATTTAAAACGACGTTTAAGACGACCCCCTGTTTCATCAACTTTTCCCGCCACATTGCCCAACGTGATTCGCAACCAGCAACTTCACTTGGGTTTCAATAGGTGCATGTAAGGCCAACCTTTTTTTATTATTTGTTTTACGGGAAATTTTTCGAAACAATTGAGTCGGGGGGAATAATTAAAAATAAAAATAAAACATGAACAGTGAGCAGTCGACCAAAAAATAAAAATAAAACTGTCTTAACCGATTTTATTTTGAAAATTTTGAATCCCAGCCAATTTAACCTTTTATATACTTGCATTAACCTTTACGTGTTTTATATATCTCATTACACTGTTGTAGACGCTTTTTATAATAATAGTAAACATACTTTTATATACCTTTTTATAGATAAAAGCACCTTTTGCAAGTATATTGCTTTAATAGAGACGAAACAAGCAATGTGTTTAGTGTAGTATAGTGATCGTTAATCTTTTGTTGAGTGCATATCATATGTATGTTTATAGCAAATATAGCATGCCTTTGACTTAAATAAAAAATACTTTAACACTTTTGACGTTGTTTAATAGCTTGAACAGCAAACTTTCTAACTTTCATCCATGGGAAGAATATGCACACTAAAACTACGTTTTATACAACAGACCTGCTTTATATCATGATAATTTGTATCAGTCATGAGAAAAAATTGAGCCACGTAACAGGAAAATGGACCTTAGGGCGATTGCGACCATTTTGGCTCCAAAAAAGCAGTCTGATCAGGATCCAAACTGTTCAACATTCAGTAAGTACTTCTAAAGATGTTAAGCGAACACTGGATCCTGATCCGACTGCGCTTGAACTGATCTTGATCCAAACTTGTCCCAGTCACCATTAGGTCCCTTTTCCCGTGATGCGACTCATATACATGTTGATCATATTATATCCAACTCATCATTTATAATAATGAAGACTTCACTCTATCAGACTTGTATTTATTGTATTCGTAACTCTATAACTCTCACTGAATATCAAATGAAATGCAGTACATGTCTAGCATAACACTATATAAACTCTCTCTGAATATCGCTGATAATTTTTATGTTCGTGTCACATAATATGTGAATGATGTCATAATTTGTGCTTTGAAGATTTACTTTTCTAATTGAAATGATTTCATCTCCATTTTTAATTAATTTGATTTTGAAATATTCCCCATGCACCTCATTGTTGTTAACGTCCGCCATTTGCGAAAAAACAATATGAAAGCATTTTTAAAATACTCACCGATTGGCTAATATTATCTCTTATAGCTTCAATAGCCAATGAAAATTGCTGACGCTTTACAAGTCGACTAGGTACAACGAAACAACCCGTATTATTAACCAATTTTAAACAACACATTCGGTAATGTGCGCAATTTTTTTTTTCAAGTTTTTTATAAAATACCAGGTCGGCGGACGAATAGTAAATAAAAAAACAGAAAGTGACTTTTATTTTTATTTCTATTTGTCGAAATAAAGGGTCGGTCGCTCCCGTAATTTAAAACAAACAATAAGAAAATGTTGGCCTAAACACCGTTAAACAGCAGCTTATGTGATACGTGTTATGTTAATGTATACTTTCATAACTTACCTTTCGAATAACAATAGGATTTTGATGGAAAAGTTTCAATAAAATTAACGGTACGCGTTTCTTCAAATTCTCATTACCCAGAACGAGGCTCACTTTGTAAACACGGTGCGTAGTTGCGTACATGTTAAAATGCAATCCACAATAGAAAAATAACTAGGTCATCACTGGGAAAAGAAAAGTACATTTCAAGAAAAAAATTATTATGCTCGTTGAAAATACAGTTTGATCAGTATTTTTATAGGGGTATGAGCAATTGAATGATCGTTTCCGAAAAAATGATCCGCTACTGGGGAAGACCCGTTATTGGCGACCAAACTGTATTTCAACTTTCATCTTCATGTGCAGTTACACATAAATGAAATCATGGTTGATTATCATTTTACCTTTATACATCTGCTTATGAAAACATTACATACATAGGAATATTCATGAACCAAATTTATTCAGTAGTTCTGTTGTTGAAATTATCAATACCAATAAAACACAGCAAACCATGATTTAATAATGACTAATATTTATGTTACGTAAATGTGTTTGGACATGCAATTCGGCGAACTTAAATTAAAATACTTTGTCTCTGTCCTATTTAGTTTTTTGTTATAAAGGCATCCTATTAGGATTGATATTTTGTTTACGTTCTACAATTTTAAAAGCGTAGTGTTCATTTTAAGAAGCCTTTGAAAATAGTTAAATAAATCAAGCTTTCTAGATTAACCGCCAAACAATCAAATTTGAATTTAACTTGTCAACACATGCATTTTATTATGCACTTATCTAGTTCGTCCATGTTTAAACAGAGAAAATCAGCCACGAACATTTGACATAAGCAATAAATAATTTGTCATGCATTAATTTCATGGTAAAGTTAAACAAAATACAAAGTCAAAAACATCGTTACCTGTAAACACAAGGCACGACGTTCAATCCAGTTTTTGGCCCAAATGTGAAACACATAGTTTCGTTTTCCTAGTATTCAGCGGTTTACAACGAACAGGAAGTTTAAATCCTGACCAGATAACTTTACTTCGGTTATAAACCTGTTTACAACTGTTAAGTTTATGTTCACTATACAGATGAGTGTGAAGCATAAGAAACGTTGTTAGCTGCGTATAATTTTTACTTTTCTTGTCCCTCTAAGATGTGACATATCACTTAAAATACAAAATGGTATGAACAACGAATTAAATGAGACTTATATTTTCCAACAATTATATCCAAATAAACGAGTTCTATAGTTCATTTATTGTGAGAGGTTAAGATTTATTGAGGTATTGTTAAATAGTAACTTTCATCAAGATGCTCGACTTTTATCGACACTTTCGCGAATCCGTGATACCAATTAGTATCGAAATATAAATCATCTTGTTATAAACAAATGTACATGAAGTAACGCTTAAGCGTTGTATACATCACTCTGATCGATTTTAACATTTAATCATTGTAACTATGCATATACAATACCAGAAAAGGTATTTCCCCTCAATTCTCTTTACAAAAATAATTATAATAATATTCACTATATGCATTTATATATGTAACAAAATTTAAATGACATCGATATGGTATTTTCGATGAGATCTATATTTTAATATAAATGAACACGTGTCTTGTAAATTATTTAGGTAGGTGTGCTTGGACACACTTTTTGCTGTCACATAAAGGGCTTCAAAGACTTAAAAATACAGACACTTTTAATACAGAACCTTGCAGTATTGCCGTAAATCATTGCATTTGCTGCCATCTTCAAAGCGAAGTTCAATTCAATACATTGTTTAAACTCTCAGATACAGTGTTATTGATTCGCACACTTATATATCAGTGTTCCACAAAACAGTTCTTTAGATGACATTAAATGATTTTAGTAACCCATCACATTATTTTAGTAGAACCCTTATTGATTATAAGTTGATTGCGTAAAATGAATAAACATTGTGTATGACCTTTCGTCTAATTATTAAGCAGGTAAGTCAAAATATATACTTGTTGTGGCAACAGAAAAGAAACCTTAGTACACCATGCGGTCATTTATTAATGGCAAGGAACGAAAAACCAAACATTCAGACACAAAACAATTGTCATCTGGTTGGTAGATAGCACGAATGAACCCCCCCCCCCTTCGAACGTTACACATATTTATGGAATATATATACATAAATGAAGCTCTAACTAGATTTTTATCCAACACTTGAGTACCTTTTGAAGCGTTATAGGAACGATCTCTTTTGATGAGGTTACGATATTCAGTGTTTTCCCTTTATTGGCTTAGCGTGGTCTATCCGAACGTGATCCTTAAAGCTACACGCTTGCTGCCGCAATGAAAATATCATATAAAGAGCTGAACTCATTTGTAACAAATATATAAACTAATTCTTTTCCCCAAATTCATGCTTTAAATTGTCGTAAAATAACTAAAATTGGAGAAGGAATGTTCTTCTTAAATTGTTAACGTTTTGTGTCCCAAAAACACAAATGTAAATCCCAGTCATGATGTTTCAAGGGTATGTCAAGTTAGCGTCGCCGTTTCACCTTCAGGGTAGGAGTTATATCCGTATAGAACGTTGGTATAACCAAGCGTGAGATCATAATTTATAAACAAAACATCACATATGTTGCTGACTTAATAGCGGGTTAGAACCTTTCGATCGTTTTTTTCTAAAGTTCGCCGTGGCGTAATGGATAAGGTGTCCGCCTGGCGATCGGGAGGTCTCGGGATCCCAACTCGGGGAGCGTTCTGTAGATCATCCACAAAGTACTGGTTATAGGCCCAAGAAACGGACTCGAGAGCGTTTCTATAAGCCTGAGACTTTCGATGCAATCGAGCTAAAATAAATGGGTTTAAACGTTGAATAAATATAATATTTCACAATTCAAATGATATAAAAAATGCTTCAAAAATGACTAGCACCAAATCCTCTATAACAACCGATGTATTTTTGAAAACGCAATCCGATGACAATCATGGGTTGCATTTTAGTGTAAAATGAAGATATATTAATATTATTGAGAAAAGGAATCATTTTGTGTTTCGGCTTATTTGTGGTCTTTACTTTCTTCCAGTTTGTGTTCAACAAGTCATTGCACGAGATGCACGTGTTAGATATCAAGTTATGCATACAATCAATATAACTTGAAAAGTGCAACTTATTGCAGGATACATATCATTTATTTATATGTTTCATGTACGTTTAAAATTGATTAGAATCAGATTTAACAAGCATGCTTAATTACTGAATAAATTATTTGTATGTATACATCCCTTTGATAAGAAAACCCGTGCCGTTGGCATAATTTTTGAAAATATGGAGGTCAAAAGTGTTCGCAAACAGCTTTGCAGGAACGCAATATTAGACACTAAAGGACGCTCAGGCAGCAACTATTATATGGAGTAGTTCTAGTTCGAACAAGAGTATCAAACATTTGACTTTATCTTTTTGCTAACAAACGGATCAGTTTGTGTGAAAACCGGAAGTTGAAAACTAGACCTTTGTGTCCACGTTCATAATATTCACAATCATTGAATCATTGTGATATAAGGAGGTAGTGTTTGGATGATTAAATCAAAGAATCCTACACACTTTTGAAACGATGTTTGCAACGATTTATTGAAAGTCTTGAAAATGATATCATATCAGATTTGATAAAACACAAGACAAACACATTACTCGAAAGTTCATTATAACAATTTTATTCTAACAAAATGAAACAAGCTTGTTTAAAGATATTTAATAACCAGTTTAAACGCACCGCATTGTTAAGACACGGTTGATTAATGCATGACCTAACTATATAACATAAAGAATAGTGTCACCGAGTTGGACATCAATTCCTTAATGTGAAAGAGAGGATTTTTCATTCAACAAATAAGACAGCAGTGTTAATCATCTGGTGTCATACTTAAAGGAGAAAAATGCTTTTGCAGCAAATGATCTGACAAAACTATGCAGTATGATCAAAAACATAGCAAAATAAGAGAAAGTAAAAATGTAAACTTAAAATAAAAATGCTTGTCCATGTATAAGTACATAGCCTCTCTTATGCATTTCCAGCTACATTACAAACATACTTTACCTAATTTAATACATTAAGACATTAATTTGATAGTATGGATATTTCCAGCCAAGTAAAGTTAAGATATTTAAGAGATAAGATATATTAAAAATGTATCAACACGTTCAATCGTGATATAAATGTTAATAATGTACTTATAATGAATAATAAACCTATTAACAAAAATCTACTGTATAAAACGAACATTTACACAATATCATAGTGAGATTAAAGTCTTTATACAAATACTTAATAAACAACTTTAAAAAGAATATTTTTTTGAATATAGCATTCCACATTATGAGGCTGGCTGAATGTACAGTAATGGCTGAAAATATAGAAAATACTGCTGAGTTATTAACAACCTTACAGAAAATAGACGATTTTTTAAATAAAATAAGCTTTTACAGAAAATAGACGATTTTTTAAATAAAATAAGCTTAGTACTAATGATTTATGAAAATTCGGTGTATAATTTTACATATACATAATTCAGAAAAAAACAAACTACATAAGCATAAAATACATGTATGTGTGGATTAAATGTTACAACAGCTATTGTCAATAATAAATAGAACACAAATTAAACAGAACAACTTAAGGCGTTAAAATGAGACTGATATATTTGCGTCTTTGTTTTCTTAAAATGTTAGAATTGGACATTGATAATAATATGTAGTTATACGTTCGTTCATATTTTACGTTCCTGTGTTTTTGTTTTAGTTATAGTTCGGCAATATCTAGCAGAATTCTAAGCATGATTGTATTTTCAACCAAGAGATAGTACGCGTTGTACCAGTGTATGTGGCTTCAATTAAAATGGTAGGGGTACACGTTTTAGTGATGAATGTATGCTGCATATGGTGCATATAGTGTACATGTTTATTATTATAAATACATTTTATGAAATACAGCAACCCATGAAACTCAAGAAAGTCTATCAGTAGAGCCATTCTTGTTTTATCAACTTCGTTTACAACAAAACACTAAAATAAACATACAATACTAAATACCGGAAGCACCACCATGGCTCAAACACTTCACCAACTCCAAAATTAATCACAAGTCAAATGCGCGTCTAAACCGATCGCAATCAAATATAATACCTTTACTAGGCCGAAAGGTTATGCAAACACGTATTGCAAAATGTGACGCGTTAATCGAATACTGCATACATACTTCTAGCAAATTAGCGTCGTTAACAGCTATTTGTAAGCAATAAAATATGATCAGTAAGAGGTTTGAAACTATCAAGTTATCTATGCATCTACGGAACACTTATAAACACAGTTGGTATAAAAAAGATCCTAAACAACTTTCATCTACATAACAAAAATAGATCAACTGCGTACAGCCTCTGAAGACGGAAATATGTAAACATTCAATATATGAAAAAATCACATGCACTTTAGCAATTTGTATATTTACATTTTATTGTACATACTACCTTATTTCCTTTCTCTCTGTATTGATATATGTTTTACGTTTGTTACGTTTGTTTATTTTGTTGGTTCAGAATGTTTATTTTGAAAAAACAGTCAGTTGCAAAAAATGAAGATATTTCAGGAGAAACTTCTAACATAATTGTAATGGCATTTAAGTCACACTTTGATATCATTTTGTTGGCATATAAAGTAATGGTGTACACAACTGTCAACTAGTTCACATATATATTAATCAAAACAAGTACAAACAGATTCATCATATAAATCATTTGCAAAAAATATTTAAAATTTTCCAATTTGAATATATTATTATCGCAAAAGTTTTAAACTCTTCATTTAATATGGGTACAAGTTCTTTACATGTCCGTGACAAATAGAAGTTGTACAAAGACGAAACTTGATTCAAAATGAACTTATTCAAACACATGAATAAACTCTTTTTAGAACCAATTATGTTGCTGTTAAAAATCAACATGCACTAAATAAATAAGGTACATATGCAAAACGATAAGCAAATCTGTAAACTCATTCCATTTGCAATGTCAAAAAGAATATTCATGGTTTGATAAAAATGGTTCGATCAACCATGTTTTTACGAATCAAAATATGTTCCTATAGTGATTTGAAAGAGAAACATGTAAAAATGTGTGTGAACTTCATGTAAAATAGTTTCAAAGTTAACTGCCATATAATTTGTTTTTAAACTGTACAAAAATATATTACCATATTTTAACGTATACACTTTTGTTGGTGCAGTTAAGGACCATTCTGTAAAATGCCATCCTGATTTGTTTCGTAATTTTTAATAAGAATTATCCGAAATGACACCAAATAAATAGTTCTGTGAAATTATTTAGAAATCAAATTACATATTTTTACCGGAAGATGTTATATGTACAAAAGACGGAATGGTTGATTCACCTCTTATCGCCCACGCTGTTCACAACAAATGCGAACACTTTTTAACATTTTGGTTTTTGTTCGAGAAACACACATTAAACTTTCTAGTTTTAATATGATACATTTATAGAAAACGGGCATGCAAATTAAAATCTAACTTAAATGACGATGTAATACACAACGGTATAAACATCACATACCAATTTGATATCGACTAAAACTACCAGAAAAATTTATCTTTTAAAATATTGATGCAAAATGAAGAGAGCCCTGTTTATGTTAATAATGAAGAAGAATATTCATGTTAAATACATAAAGGTATTTTTCAATTACAGTCCGGACAAACTCGAACGGACAATCGCATGCACTCACAAGCGCTAGCAACCCCAACACGCACACACGTACGCAAATACGCGCGAACATTTACGTGTTGCTTATTCATTAGTGAGACTGTACCCCTGGGCCACACCTTTGTACAGGACGGGTCCACCCTCGTTCAGAAACATGGTCGGTAAGACTTGAAAGTCAACCAGCGCACCTGCCTGTGTGTAGGGCCGATATAACTCCGCGTTGAACTCTTCGCCATGCTTTTGAAGGCGGTCAAACACAACAGGTGGATCCTGTATGCTCATCAACCAACACAACGAGAACGCCTCTCTCAGGAACTTCTCCACGCGCAGAGCGTCTCGTGCCGAGGCGGACGTGAGATGTTTTAAACGCTTTATGTATGTCTGTAGCAACATTTATATAAGTTTTAATATTAAAGTAAAAACATCCTATAAATATATGAAATGCACAGTTTTAAAATATTGTTGCTTTAGGTTTGACGCTTGGGTTGGCTACTATATGGCTAGAAATACACACAACACTAGTTACCTCCACAATATTTGTTCCAGCTATTTCTGACATAACTTTGCGACTATTTTTAAGCTGTTGATTTATGACATCTGGGACGTTTTGTCCACGCGACACCGACTGAAAAGAAGGTCAAAACAATGTCCTGTTGATCTGCTCATTGTGATTTATTTTATTGACACAAAATATTTGTGTACGCTGTCAAAAATTGTGCCATTTTTCATTCATTTCTTTTTAAAATCAAAATCAATGCTTTGAAAAAACATACCAAAGTAGTTTGAAGAGTTAGTACTTTCCGTAAATGTTCCATTTGTTCGTCTGCTTCGTTTCTGCAGAAACATGCGGCTTCCTGCAAAAACATGTATTGATGTTGTGTAGACGTACTGTAATAACGTTGTTTTGCGTAATAATTCGTTATCACCTGCAACAAAATACACCTTTAAAAATACGTAATTACCTTTAGAATGACGGTCAGCATTGCAATAGTTTTCTGCTCATCATTGTAGATTGCATTAAGATCTTCAAAAGCATCCGCCCATTCGTTGTCATACAGCTCGGAGTATCGTTCCGCAAGTTTTGTTGGGCGGTTCTTATCACTAAGGTCTGTTATGTTTGGATTGTTGTCCGTTAATCTTTGTCCCATCAGTTTACTTAGCCTTAAGTTCAATATAGTTTGCATTAAATTACGATACAAAAAAAATTAGAAAATAAAACCAAATAAAAAATATATAATAAAAAGCGGGTTATTATACGAAGGTTAAATACATACCTTGTTTCAGTTTCCTCTAATTCGATGTTACTGCTTTTTAATTGTTGGTGTACTTGAATTATCTCGGTGGCTAATTCCTTTTCTTTTGATTTAAGTTGATCTAGTTGACACAACAATGAGTCATCATCCTTAGATTTTATTCGGTCATTCACAGAGGCCTCGTAGTTTTTAACTAATTCCTCCAATCTTGAACAATGATACATGTGCTTATCTATTCACCTAGGTATTACTTAATCCATTGTACAATAAGAATAGGATATGCAATAAAATGAACTACTACTACTAATTGTATAAACAATCCCAGAAATCGATAACTCCCGGATTACCGCCACTGAATACTCGCACGCGCCGCCATTACGGTACTGAATAACAATACAGAGACCTAAGGTATAGGTACCCGAACAATAAAAGGAAGTGAAGCGATTATATTTATTATGTTTCAATATTTAAATAGTTCATGCTATCGATTTGATCATCACAAAATAGTTGGTGTTTTTGTAAATAAATATTTTTTCAGTTATTTTGTGATTAATAAAAACAAGGTTCATCTGCATTTTTAAAAGTCAAAACACTCAGTCTGAATTAAGCCTTGATTGTTATTTTAAATGTTATTTGAAGGTGACGCATGGTATCTCATCATAATTTGATGCCACAGACATACGAATTAATACTTTTAATCCACCCTTGGAACATCGTCTCCAACGGAGGGAATGCGTTCGTGTCTTGATCGCATATTTTTTTTAAAGACCATTATCTTGCTTATGTATTATTTTTAGTCAACATTTATTTTTAACGAAGTAAAGTATAATTTATTAATGTTTCTAATCTTGGTTTATTGCAAGATCTTTGCACGCTGAAGTCTACCTGATTCTTAAGTACCGTCATGGAAGCGGGTCACGTGATAGCCAATATAGCGGTGGTCAATTTACCGATTCTGGGATTGTCTATAAACTTATGATGAACTTGATGCCGGTTTAACACTATTTCAATCAAATGACATTTAAATATTATGGAAAAAAGCAGTGTTTACAAATATTTCCAAAGTATGAATGATTTTGCATAGTCTAGTATGAATGTCTTATGACTTTCAAAAGTAAATGAATTTGACTACTGCCTGGATGTTGATATATTCTTTATGTATTTAATTAATGTAACAATTGCAATAATTTTAATGTCGAAATCCTGATAACATACATCTCTAAAAAAAGTGTGTTGTCCTGTTCAAACATTTAATTTGCATTTTACCTTATCATTTCGTATACGCGTTTGGTTGTTTCGTTCGTTTATTTGGATTATTCGCCGTTTTCAACAGTTTTTGTATTGTCACGGCAGTCAATTAACCTACTGACATTTCCTGTGTTAGCTTACAACGTGCATATAGTTATAGAAATAACTGACAGCTTTTCTACTTTAATAAAAGGTAGCGGGAGGTTACCGTTAAAATTAGTCAATGAACAATCCACATGTCTTGAAGCCGGGCCGGAAAACGAACAAGCGATCCTCCAAGTTTTCGTAAACAATGAATCACTTAAAAACTATTTCATTTAAAAAAAAACATACATGTACATACCTTGATTTTTCCTGATAAAGCTCCTGTTTCAAGTTTTGTCTTTCTTTGTTAAAATGTTCTAGTTGTTCATTTGCTTGTTGAAGTTGATTTTCATTTGCTGCTATTTTTGCTTCGAATCTCCTTCTTTCTGAATCTTGACCTTTACTGAACGCGTTTAATCGCTCTAATTCTTGATCTCGTTCCTTTAAACGTTTATTCAAATTTCTTTCAGAAGCTTGTGCGTTGTTGAGGCGGGTCTGTAAATCTTTTATTGTATTCAACGAAACAGACACGTTTTTGAAAAGTTCCTGCTTCTGCTGCTCATATTCGTCCTTCATATCTGAAATCGTGTCTTCTAATGATTTTAATTTTCCCTCTAATACTTTAACGGAATCAACCGCCCTTCGTTCGCGCGAATTAGCATCGGATATCAGTTTCATACTATCTTTGTATTTTAAATGAATTTGTTTTACTTCTTCTAAATGACCGTTCCGCTGCTCTTCAATACGAAACTCCAGCTGCCTTTCTTTTTTTACTACATCAGTGTTTGCGTGCACTTTAACTATTTCAAGTTGTTGCTTCCAACTTTCAGTCTCTTCTTGAAGTTTTATATTTTCTTCAGAAGCGATGGCTAAATTAGATATTAATTCTTTAACAGTTTTCTTTAAATTTCTGTTATCGTTCTGTATTGCCGATATTTCTTCCTGTAATTGTTCTATTGATTGTTCTCTTTCATTCATAGATTTAATATATTCTTCGTGTTGTTGATTGGTAGTTTCAAGCTCATGACGTGTTTCCTGATATTTATTGCTGATATTGTTCAGTTTCTGAATTTTCGTTTCCGCCTTGCTTATCTTATCTAACAATTCATTTTCTTTAAAGGTAAAGTCGTCTTGTGTTTTTATTAGCTTCATTGAAATTGACATTACTGCAGCTTCTATTTCGACTTGGAACTTGTTACAGACAGCTTCAATATCTTTTTTATGTTTGATGTTGTCTTCTTTTCTACCTTCTTTTTCTAATCTAAGTTTTTGGGTTGTGTGTCTAAGTTCCTCTTTGAGCTCTTGCAATTTCTTTTCAGTCTTTAATAGTTCCGTTGATTCGTTGTCGTTGCAAACGTCTTTTTTCTTTCGTTGAAGATAATTGATTAGTTCTTCACGTTTTGTTGCTACATCACGTAGACTTTGAACCTGCTGTTTGATATCTGGTATAACGGCATTACTCCTTTCATATTTAAAAAAAAGTGAAGTATAAAACGCCAAATAACAGATTATTCTATTTATTAAGTATTCAATTGTTAATGATAAAATAAAAGGTATGATTCTATCAGAAGTCAAATATCATACGATATATAACAGTAACATATATAAAAAGGGCTATATGTAATATCGAAAATGAATTAAAAGCCTGGAAAATACACAAACTTACTTTGATTCGAATTCTTTGTATTTTTTCTCAAGATGTTCATCTCTGAAAAAATATACCTGATTATTGTATGTTTATGACATGAACAAGAATTACAAGTTATGTTATAAACCGAGTGCCATGAAAGAAAAAGGAGGGGAAATAAATAGATATCCATTTTAATACTAAGGCAGTGATATTGAATGCTGTGTAAATATTTAAATTTTTAATAATAAATTATTGAGCATTATCGGAAATATTATTCCCTATTTCTTGTTTACTAGCCTGAAAAGGGATTTCTTTTTTTAGGATCAAATCAATCTGCAATTTAGTTATGATGCCACGCCATGCCACTGTTATCAAAAACTTAAGATACCGGTAGATAGCAGGTTATGTTACAAATAGTTACAAGTTAAAAACATGTATCAACTCTCATTGCTGATATTGAAAATATTGAAATAATAGAATGCCTCATCATAACTATTATATTTCCGAATTAGTATTTGGCTAGGGTGCTTACCAAACTATGTTTGGTGTGCATTCACTCATTCATTAAACTCACCAGTCACGAGCTGGTTGTCATGGTACACAATTATAAAATCGATTACGTTTTTATCCCACTCCTGTTTGATGAGTTACATTATCCGCTATTGTGTTTTTCAGACCGCGTCTCCAAATCATTTAAATTGACATAAATAAACAGAGGAAAAAACAATTTATACATATGAATATTTTCTTAAAAACCTCTTAAATCGTACAGGTTTACATGTTCAGGAGCATTCACCTATGTTTCCAGTTATTTACGAAAACACAACAGCGTTTCCACTTCCTGTGGCCGTGACTTTTGGTTACAATATTCATTGTTTTTAACTTGATTCGGATCAAGATGGATCAAACCAAGACCTTTATAGTGTTTATGCAATTGGTTTGGCCTGTAGAGTAGCAACCCAACATACGTCGTTAAAAAAATCATGTCAAATATTCATTAAAATCCAACATGCTGCTGGAATGTTAATGTCTTCACTTAATGACTGCACAATACATCAATGAGAAAATAGTCCGGAAATAAAACGTGCGAAACATAAATTATTGAAAAGAATAACCAAACGAATTAAATAATAAAACTGTGTTTGCTTTCAGGGTAATACCGTGCATTTTTTTCTTCAGTAATGTGTGAATATTGAAACATTTCTTCACGTGCAAATGCTCGTAAAATGCTCACTTCACTGAGAAAAAATCATGGTATTTGGCTATGAAATTTCCCGATATTACACACCAAACAAGAGGGCCAAAATGGCCCTAGTTCGCTCACCTTTTTTACAAGGCCTTGTTCATTGCTTAGTTGAAAATTCAGTACTCTAGAGCATATAAGATTGGTTTTCTGCTGTTTATTTTTGCAGTGTGAACATATGATTAATTCTGATTGAGTACTGTCCATTTGCATGGGTTTTTTGCATGCAAACATTTGCAAGTAATGCTCATTGTACATGTGTTTACAAGGCTATTGTAAGATTTGGACCTCGTGACTAAGATTTTGACCCCACATGACCCAATGTCAAACTTTGCCTAGATATCATCATGAAAAACATCCGGGTCAAGTATCATCATTATTGGACCAAAACTATGGCCTCTAGTCTGTTAACAAGGTTTTTGTAAGATTAGATCCCATGATCTAGATTTTGTCCCCACATTACCAAACGTCAAACTTGACCTAGTTTCATCATTATTGAACCAAAATTCTGGCGTATAGAGTGTTTATGAGGTTTTTGTAAGATTTGACCTGGTGAACTATATTTTGACCCCTCATTACCAAACATCAAACTTTGCTTACAGAAATAAATATTATGAGCAAGATTCATAAAATCTGAAACAAAATTGTGACCTCTAGAGTGTTTCCAAGGATTTTGTATAATATCATGAACATTTTGACAATATAAGGGCAATAATTTTGGCATTTATCATGCGATTTTGCTCATTATCAAAATTGACTGAGATCTTGTGGCCATTTAACTTCTCAGCAATTTTGATAAAGAATGCTTGAGAAATGTGAATGCTAGAGTGTTTACAAACCAAGTGTGGACGGATGGACGACGGACAAAGACAGATCCTAAAACCTCACCTGAGCAATCAGGTGAGCTTAAAAGTGTTTTTTTTTTCACCGATATGAGCCATTTTCCAACTTGTCCGAGATTTCCATAAAACCAATGACTTGACTAAATTTAACGATGATTAGTCAAACAAGAGACATATGCCCCCGAAAAACGCTTTTTCGAAACCTAAACGCAGATTTCGAAACCTAAACGCGGACCCTAAGTTCAAGGTCAAGGTCAAAGGGGTCAAAATTTGTGCGTATGGAAAGGCCTTGTCCATATGCATACCAAATATGAAGGTTACATCTGAAGCGACATAGAAGTTATGAGCATTTTCCGAAACCTAAACGCGAAAGTTTGACGAACAGACCGACAAACAGACAGACAGACAGACAGACAGACAGACAGACAGACGGAACAGTAAGTGAACAGTGCGATCATTATATGACCTCATTCGGGGGCATACAAATGTGACTTCTAGAGTGTTCACAAGGTTTCGTAAAAGTCATATAAGGAAAACTGCTCCCCCCGACGGCCATGTTTTAGACCGATCGGGACCATTTTTTACCTTGTGACCTAAGTTTTGATCCGGCATGACCCAGTTTCGAACTCGACCGAGGTATCATTGGGACAAATCTGCTGACCAAGTTTCATGAAGATCGGACAAGAAATGTGGCCTCTAGAGTGTTTACAAGGTTTCTCTAAAGCCAAATAAGGAAAACTGCCCCGCCAACTGGCGGCCATGTTTATCAACGCACCGAAACCACTTTTGAACTCAACCAATATATCATTTTAACAAACCTTTCGACAAAGTAACATGACGATTAGGCATGAAATGTGACTTCTACAGTGTTTGCAAGGTTTTTCTTTTTTTTGACCTAGTGACCTTGTTTTTGACCCGGCATAATCCAGTTTCGAACTTGACCAAGGTATGATTGAGACCAAGCTTCTGACCAAGTTCCATGAAGATCGGACAAGAAATGTGGCCTCTACAGTGTTTACGAACAAATGTGGACGGACGGACGGACAGACGACGGACAAAGACCGATCACAAAAGCTCACTTGAGCAATCAGGTGAGCTAAAAAGTCGTTTACAGACATGTTCTTGGAGGAAATATTCAAGACGAATTTTAAGTTCGTTTAGAAGAACAGTAAGATGAGAAAGATACATAATCTCTTCACAATGTAAAGCCATGCAAAAAAATACTTTATGAACATTTTTTTCAAGTGCATACGATTAAGGCAGAAAAATAAACAAAACCATGCTGTTAAAACTGTAACCTCTTTAATATTTTAAAATGTAACCCGGGATATAATTTTTTTAACTGCGGTTAAAAATTTGTAACAGCGATGATAGTTTTATTCTGTAATCTACGGAATCAGGATAGTACGGAATCCCGACAGAGCCTAGTTGATTGTCGCGTGTCGACCGGTGTGGAAGTAATTGTTTCAACTGCAAGCACGGTGTTACAGTAACTTTTTTAGCTACAAGTAAAAAATGGCTGAAAAAGTTACTATAAAACCGTGCTTGCAGTTGAAAAAATTACTCCCACACCGGTCGACATGCGACACTTGCGCGATATTTGCTCGATATAGTGTCGAGTGTCATATCGTGCGTCGCGCGTCGTATCGTGCGTCGAGCAATGTCGCGTGCCGACCTTTAGAGAATTCAAGGTCGACAGTCGACATTTGCGCTACATTTGCTCGATAAAGTGTCAAGGTATATACCGCATGTCGCGCGTCGTATCGTGCGTCGCTCAAATGTCGAGTGTCGCGCTCGAAGGTTGACACACGACAATTGAAGTCGACGTGCAAAGCGACACGCGACATTCATCGCGACGCAAGACATTACAGTCGACAATTCAGTCGACAGTCATTATTTCTGCAATATTTATTTTCTAAAACCCAACGCGATATGCGACATGCAAATCTTGATTGTCGCATGTCGACTTCAAATATCGAGTGTCATATCGTGCGTCGCTTGAATGTCGTGCGTCGACCTCGAAGGTCGACACGCGACAATCAACTTGGCACTGTCCGGATTCCGTAGCAGTCCGTATAGGTACTTCGGACCCAAACAAAACGGCATATTAATATGTTTTGTATACATACGTTTCCAATAAAGCGTTGTATTCTATCGCAGCTTGAGTCATGCGATGCTCATATTGATTTAAACGCTTCTCATACTTCTTATTTTCAGGTGTTGTTGATGTGTGGCTAGAACATATAGTTTCTGTACATAAACATAATCCAATCGTAATAAGAAAATGTTTACGGGAGTACAAACAATCGATTAACTACCTTAATCAATATTGTTTAAGGTAGTTTATCGATATATTGTTTTATTTATTTAAAAATTATTGTTCATTACTTACATTTACTTGTTTACATTTTAATACGGTTAGACTGGCAAATGTAAGGGGAATCGGAACGCCCTAATCAATATACTAACGTCATTTTACAAATGTTTAGTCATGAATCGTTTAGATTCCGTTGCGACTGAAAATAAAAAATGCAACTAGTACGTTACTTATATGTATAGATACATACGTGGCCAGTTCAGCGTTGTATACCTTCGCACGTGACTTCTCGCGCTCCTCGCATTCTTTTTTCCACTCTAAAAGCTCATCACAAGCAAGTTGATATTTTCGACTGTTTTCTCTTTCCTTGGACAGCAACTCTTTCAGTTTTTTTATTTCGAAATCTTTTTTCGCCATTGGCGAGTTGCTTTCTCGACGTGTTTGTCTGGAATAGTATGGTTCTTCGTAAATTATGAATAATAACAATCATGATAATTATGTTAAGAAATATGACTATTAACTTTTACCACTACTACTACTACTACTACTACTACTACTACTACTACTACTACTACTACTACTACTACTGCTGCTTCTACTACTACTACTACTACTACTACTTCTACTACTACTACTACTACTACTACTACTACTACTACTACTACTACTATTATTACTACTACTACTACTACTACTACTACTACTACTACTACTACTACTACTACTACTACTACTACTACTACTACTACTTCTACTTCTACTACTACTACTAGTACTACTACTACTACTACTACTACTACTTCTACTACTACTACTACTACTACTACTACTACTACTACTACTACTACTACTACTACTACTACTACTACCACTACTACTACTACTACTACTACTACTACTACTACTACTACTACTACTACTACTACTACAACAACAACTACTACTACTACTACTACAACTACTACAACAACTACTACTACTACTACTTTTACTACTACTACTACTACTATTACTCCTACTACTACTACTACTACTACTACTACTACTACTACTACTAATTCTAATACTACTACTTCTACTACCACTACTACTACTACTACTAATACTACTACTTCTAATACTACTACTTCTACTACCACTACTATTATAAGATTTAATTACCTTTTTTGACATTTGTCGTGTTCTTCTTGAAGAGTATTATATTTAGCTCTTAATTCCTTGACTTTTTCTTCTTGTTGTTCTCTTTTGTTTTTCACCACAATAGCTTTGACGAATTCTTTTGTTTTGAAATTACATTTTCCTTGAACCCGGGTTTCACTTTTCGCCCTTAAACAATAAATTTAACATTGTACCTGTATGTGTTTTACAAGTGCTCAGAATATAGTAAGTCGGCATTATTAATAACACAGTATATGATTAGAATTCGTCAAAGCCGTTTCGTTATAATGCGACATACAACAATGTTTGTTGAAAAATTACTATTTATAATATGATTTTTCGAATAAATTCAATGTATTTGTTTAAGGTCGAGCGTTATGCTAGTAAATATGTTAACCGTCGATAACTTGTTTGCTATACCGGCATTATATAAAACAACCTTAAATAGGGCATTTATATGGAAGGGAAAGACTGCCAATAGTATTTATCACCAGAAATGTTGCACGTGTTGAGTATTCAGCTGATATGTTACATGTTGCAATTATAGATTATACATACATGCCAAATAATATCCGTTCAAAAAAACAATGTTTGATATTTAATGTTTCAATTTTCAACAATGTTAATTTTTTAAGGTGGAGACATCTAAAATGTTCATCTTGTGCATTGTCCAATTAAAACTGTTCAATGAATAAAAAATTAAATGTTCAAAATGTAAAATATACATTTATATTTATATTTATCCACTGTGAGCATGTAAACACGTCTAGATAAGTCATCGAGTATCTTTACATCTAGCATGTGACAAGTTGATATTTCAACAGTTGGAAAGTCTGCATGAAATCTACACGCGGTGGGAGCGTCAACAGTATTTTTCGTCTTAGCCAGGAACCAATGCCTCGCTTACGGGCCGGGAACCAGTGTAAATGTAAACAATGATTCATTTGGTGCACAGGTGTTTGGCGCGTGGCCAAGTCACTTTAACACTATCACACCATTTTTCATCATTTTGACCAAAAATATTTTTCTGATATAATATATACATACAAGGTAGGTATCTCTTTACTCATGAAAATCACCTACATCAACATTTTTAAGCCATTAAGTGCCCAAATGGCGGTCGATTTTCATAAACTACAGAACGTCTAGCGCGATTTCTGCCTTCTTCCACGCATCACCGTAATTCAGCCCAGCGTGGAAGATTACTATCTCACCCCGATACACCATGGAACACGGTGATGTAGCCCTTTTCACAATAGGCCAAAATTGATAAGAGCGCAAAGTCACGTGACTCGCAGAACTCCAGAACGCGACTGAACGTGTATAAATATCCAATAGTCCCGCGCAATGCCGCATCTGATTTCAACCGTTCACTCTTTTAAACATTCGGCGATGTAATGATTTAAAAAACACAATATGACATTGTCAGAATAAGTTATAAATATGTACTTGACATTATTAGTGTCAAAACATTAAATACATTGTCTTGATTAAAGTACTAGTTTTTCTTCTTGTTTTTTCACACATTTGACACGCTTTGTTAGAGCTTTTTATCGCGCTGTTTGAATTAAGATCTATCTTGTTTATTGAAACATCTGTGGTCTAATAACCCCTGTGTTCCGGATAATCCCATTATCTCGTTATTATCAGATACTGTGCCGACAAAAACTAAATAACAGCATGGTGTCATATACCACCCGTGGCAGATGCCTGGTCATTGAAAACCATGTATGGTACCCCAATGTCTTTTCGTGGTGGAAGTATTACGTAGTCATTTCTAAGACTTATGTAACGCCAAATACTCAAACTAAATACTGTATAGATATTAGCCAGTTAATCGTAAAAATACAGTGAATGCTGGACATTCGTCATAGCCTACTTTTCACACAGGCGGACATTCGTTCCTATGTTTTTTGACAACCTGACCATTCCTCATTTTGACAATGCGGATAATGGTTCCTACATAATTTTCACAGCTCAGACATTCGTTCCTACGTTATTTGGACAGCCCGGAGATTCGTTCCTGAATAATTGATATCTCGGTCATTATTATCACATTTTATCAAAATAATATGACACTAGTACTCTGGGCATTTTATCCGGTATTTTAATGTGTCATTGGAAAATAGTTTTTAAAAAAATCTCATATTTTGTGTTATACTTTATATTGTTGTAAGATTTTATCGTGATCATGAGAATGATAACGTTAAAATATATTCGAATATATCGACTTACACTTTGATCTGAATTTGCCGAACCTTGCAGAAATCTGTGCGTTAAAACTGGTGTCCGCCCACAACTGAAATTTTGTACATAATATTAATCTGCACTTTTTTCTTAATCAATTGCGGATTTTAAACATTCACTTAACCCCTACAATACTCAATATCCTTAAGAATATTGCTCAAAACTCTATTTTACTATATAACATCTGGCATTTTTACCTATGGCATTTTTACCTATGGCATTTTTACCACTTTACATCTGGCATTTTTACCTCTGGCATTTTTACCTATGGCATTTTTTACCTCTGGCATTTTTACCTACATTCGTTAAAACTATGTAAGAGTATATATCCGGTCTGTCAAAATAATGTTGTAACGGGATGTCTAAATAGTGTGGAAATGAATGTCCGGGTCGTTAAAACAACATATTAACGAATGTCCGCCTTGTCAAAATTATCGTAGGAACGATTTTCATTGTGTAAGAATTTTCGGATACATAATTAAGTGCTTAATAATTTTAAATACATTTGAAAAATTTATAAACTTTTATGCTAAACACGAAACCTATTTAGCGGGTACCGCTAAAATAAAAGTCCGTCATTACATAGTCTTATAAAGAGTGTTCGTTAGTGTATGGAAGAACACAATTAAAACAAGCATTTTCATTGACCACAAAGGGGTTAAAGAATGTTTCCGAAAAATAAAGACACACACACACACACACAAGAGAGATTTATGACATGAAGTGACACATATATATTGTTGTTTTTCACCTGTATAAAAGAATTCTTCAATATTGTCTTTTATTGTAAAAGAACATTACTTAAAGTTAAAAGAAAATGACATAACATTTAAATAGTTCATGTGCTTTGCATTTTCTATTGCTTTTTCTTATGATTGAGTCCACACACATTTTACACGTTCGATCGTTCGTGAAAAATATTACAGACCAACAAACATACCTTTGAGAATTTAAGTTATTTAATAACGTTTTGTGTTATACGACTTGTGTATATCTTTGTTTTGTGCAATAAGCAATTATTGTCTATTCTTCAGATCACATTTGCTCTGATGACAATGTGTATCTTGAATTTGAATCAAGATTAAATAAAATTTATATACATGTATAATATATACACTAGTGGTACTAAATACTATGGCTTTGAAATATGACTTAGGTGTGAGAATGTTTATTTTATAACCCCTCATCAATGTATCGACTAAACAACACATGCATGTATGCATATGTTTGTCATTATTATTACCAGTTTCAAAACTAAAAAAAAACGCGAATGATATAAATAAAATTCAACTGGTTTATAACCATCGATATTCTCCGCCAAAGATCTATACACGTTCAGCCTCGTTCTGAAATTCGACGCGTCACGTGATATCTAACAATAGCAACAGCGGTAGTATTGTGAAACTGGTCTCTTGCGGTGTTTAGGTTACAATACACTAAATGATCGCTTCATGTAGGGCTGTACTCTCTAAAAAAATATCATAGTTGACAGGAAGGCATGTTTTACACTTTTTACCATTATTCGGGTGTTATCTTGCAGAGATAATGGTAGGGCATGAATAGGTGTTCACTACTGAATCCCTGAAATATGATACACGTGAAGACTATAGTAAACCATTGCACTAGAAAAGGTTACATTCCACTAAGAAACGGCCGAAAAAAAAAGTTGCAAAAACAGTCGATTTTGATTTGTGTCAAGTTCTTTCTTGCTTTGTACATGACATATCTTTTTTATTGCATAAATCGATTCCGCTTAGAATGGCCTTTAAGAAAAGGTATGGTTATGGGGGTCTATATGTGCAAAATGTTGCATTTATTTTCGCTCAAAGTTGTCGCTTTTACATTGAATTATATAGGGAAACTATTTAGTGTATTATGACCTAAACGCAAAACCAGGCCTAGTAACAAAGGAGCTGTATTTACAGAAAATCATCATTTTTTTAGTGGAATATGACGCGTTTTGGCAAATTTCACGGAATAAATGCGTCTGTTTCACGAATTTAAGGAGCATCGTGAGTTTTTAAGAAGAAAATACGTTTTCAGAGGAAAGTAAGAAAAAAAAACGTACAAAAACTCGTCTTGAGCATCTCAAATCGCAACAATTTGTGCTGAAAGCGCTCATGAACACGTTTTAATAGTTGTTTACTTCTTTTTCTACATAGCTTGTAACAATATTCCAGTATTTTGACCGATTGTAATTATTTAGGGTAAACGTTTTCTCGCCTGAACGCCCGTTAGAAATCAAAGCTCCGAACGCGAAAGCCACATGGCTTATCAGGCGTTATAATAAAATGCATTTTCAAGCATTTCTGCGTGAAAGATCGGTCTGAAAATTGGCATGCACATAGAAAATAGGTTTATAAGTATCGAGAAGTGCTTATTTTTCGCGATGTTAACAGTTAACGTTGTCTTATAGGTTACAATACACTAAATGATCGCTTCATGTAGGGCTGTACTCTCTAAAAAAATATCATAGTTGACAGGAAGGCATGTTTTACACTTTTTACCATTATTCGGGTGTTATCTTGCAGAGATAATGGTAGGGCATGAATAGGTGTTCACTACTGAATCCCTGAAATATGATACACGTGAAGACTATAGTAAACCATTGCACTAGAAAAGGTTACATTCCACTAAGAAACGGCCGAAAAAAAAAGTTGCAAAAACAGTCGATTTTGATTTGTGTCAAGTTCTTTCTTGCTTTGTACATGACATATCTTTTTTATTGCATAAATCGATTCCGCTTAGAATGGCCTTTAAGAAAAGGTATGGTTATGGGGGTCTATATGTGCAAAATGTTGCATTTATTTTCGCTCAAAGTTGTCGCTTTTACATTGAATTATATAGGGAAACTATTTAGTGTATTATGACCTAAACGCAAAACCAGGCCTAGTAACAAAGGAGCTGTATTTACAGAAAATCATCATTTTTTTAGTGGAATATGACGCGTTTTGGCAAATTTCACGGAATAAATGCGTCTGTTTCACGAATTTATGGAGCATCGTGAGTTTTTAAGAAGAAAATACGTTTTCAGAGGAAAGTAAGAAAAAAAACGTACAAAAACTCGTCTTGAGCATCTCAAATCGCAACAATTTGTGCTGAAAGCGCTCATGAACACGTTTTAATAGTTGTTTACTTCTTTTTCTACATAGCTTGTAACAATATTCCAGTATTTTGACCGATTGTAATTATTTAGGGTAAACGTTTTCTCGCCTGAACGCCCGTTAGAAATCAAAGCTCCGAACGCGAAAGCCACATGGCTTATCAGGCGTTATAATAAAATGCATTTTCAAGCATTTCTGCGTGAAAGATCGGTCTGAAAATTGGCATGCACATAGAAAATAGGTTTATAAGTATCGAGAAGTGCTTATTTTTCGCGATGTTAACAGTTAACGTTGTCTTATAGGTTACAATACACTAAATGATCGCTTCATGTAGGGCTGTACTCTCTAAAAAAATATCATAGTTGACAGGAAGGCATGTTTTACACTTTTTACCATTATTCGGGTGTTATCTTGCAGAGATAATGGTAGGGCATGAATAGGTGTTCACTACTGAATCCCTGAAATATGATACACGTGAAGACTATAGTAAACCATTGCACTAGAAAAGGTTACATTCCACTAAGAAACGGCCGAAAACAAAAGTTGCAAAAACAGTCGATTTTGATTTGTGTCAAGTTCTTTCTTGCTTTGTACATGACATATCTTTTTTATTGCATAAATCGATTCCGCTTAGAATGGCCTTTAAGAAAAGGTATGGTTATGGGGGTCTATATGTGCAAAATGTTGCATTTATTTTCGCTCAAAGTTGTCGCTTTTACATTGAATTATATAGGGAAACTATTTAGTGTATTATGACCTAAACGCAAAACCAGGCCTAGTAACAAAGGAGCTGTATTTACAGAAAATCATCATTTTTTTAGTGGAATATGACGCGTTTTGGCAAATTTCACGGAATAAATGCGTCTGTTTCACGAATTTAAGGAGCATCGTGAGTTTTTAAGAAGAAAATACGTTTTCAGAGGAAAGTAAGAAAAAAAACGTACAAAAACTCGTCTTGAGCATCTCAAATCGCAACAATTTGTGCTGAAAGCGCTCATGAACACGTTTTAATAGTTGTTTACTTCTTTTTCTACATAGCTTGTAACAATATTCCAGTATTTTGACCGATTGTAATTATTTAGGGTAAACGTTTTCTCGCCTGAACGCCCGTTAGAAATCAAAGCTCCGAACGCGAAAGCCACATGGCTTATCAGGCGTTATAATAAAATGCATTTTCAAGCATTTCTGCGTGAAAGATCGGTCTGAAAATTGGCATGCACATAGAAAATAGGTTTATAAGTATCGAGAAGTGCTTATTTTTCGCGATGTTAACAGTTAACGTTGTCTTATAGGTTACAATACACTAAATGATCGCTTCATGTAGGGCTGTACTCTCTAAAAAAATATCATAGTTGACAGGAAGGCATGTTTTACACTTTTTACCATTATTCGGGTGTTATCTTGCAGAGATAATGGTAGGGCATGAATAGGTGTTCACTACTGAATCCCTGAAATATGATACACGTGAAGACTATAGTAAACCATTGCACTAGAAAAGGTTACATTCCACTAAGAAACGGCCGAAAAAAAAAGTTGCAAAAACAGTCGATTTTGATTTGTGTCAAGTTCTTTCTTGCTTTGTACATGACATATCTTTTTTATTGCATAAATCGATTCCGCTTAGAATGGCCTTTAAGAAAAGGTATGGTTATGGGGGTCTATATGTGCAAAATGTTGCATTTATTTTCGCTCAAAGTTGTCGCTTTTACATTGAATTATATAGGGAAACTATTTAGTGTATTATGACCTAAACGCAAAACCAGGCCTAGTAACAAAGGAGCTGTATTTACAGAAAATCATCATTTTTTTAGTGGAATATGACGCGTTTTGGCAAATTTCACGGAATAAATGCGTCTGTTTCACGAATTTATGGAGCATCGTGAGTTTTTAAGAAGAAAATACGTTTTCAGAGGAAAGTAAGAAAAAAAACGTACAAAAACTCGTCTTGAGCATCTCAAATCGCAACAATTTGTGCTGAAAGCGCTCATGAACACGTTTTAATAGTTGTTTACTTCTTTTTCTACATAGCTTGTAACAATATTCCAGTATTTTGACCGATTGTAATTATTTAGGGTAAACGTTTTCTCGCCTGAACGCCCGTTAGAAATCAAAGCTCCGAACGCGAAAGCCACATGGCTTATCAGGCGTTATAATAAAATGCATTTTCAAGCATTTCTGCGTGAAAGATCGGTCTGAAAATTGGCATGCACATAGAAAATAGGTTTATAAGTATCGAGAAGTGCTTATTTTTCGCGATGTTAACAGTTAACGTTGTCTTATAGGTTACAATACACTAAATGATCGCTTCATGTAGGGCTGTACTCTCTAAAAAAATATCATAGTTGACAGGAAGGCATGTTTTACACTTTTTACCATTATTCGGGTGTTATCTTGCAGAGATAATGGTAGGGCATGAATAGGTGTTCACTACTGAATCCCTGAAATATGATACACGTGAAGACTATAGTAAACCATTGCACTAGAAAAGGTTACATTCCACTAAGAAACGGCCGAAAACAAAAGTTGCAAAAACAGTCGATTTTGATTTGTGTCAAGTTCTTTCTTGCTTTGTACATGACATATCTTTTTTATTGCATAAATCGATTCCGCTTAGAATGGCCTTTAAGAAAAGGTATGGTTATGGGGGTCTATATGTGCAAAATGTTGCATTTATTTTCGCTCAAAGTTGTCGCTTTTACATTGAATTATATAGGGAAACTATTTAGTGTATTATGACCTAAACGCAAAACCAGGCCTAGTAACAAAGGAGCTGTATTTACAGAAAATCATCATTTTTTTAGTGGAATATGACGCGTTTTGGCAAATTTCACGGAATAAATGCGTCTGTTTCACGAATTTAAGGAGCATCGTGAGTTTTTAAGAAGAAAATACGTTTTCAGAGGAAAGTAAGAAAAAAAACGTACAAAAACTCGTCTTGAGCATCTCAAATCGCAACAATTTGTGCTGAAAGCGCTCATGAACACGTTTTAATAGTTGTTTACTTCTTTTTCTACATAGCTTGTAACAATATTCCAGTATTTTGACCGATTGTAATTATTTAGGGTAAACGTTTTCTCGCCTGAACGCCCGTTAGAAATCAAAGCTCCGAACGCGAAAGCCACATGGCTTATCAGGCGTTATAATAAAATGCATTTTCAAGCATTTCTGCGTGAAAGATCGGTCTGAAAATTGGCATGCACATAGAAAATAGGTTTATAAGTATCGAGAAGTGCTTATTTTTCGCGATGTTAACAGTTAACGTTGTCTTATAGGTTACAATACACTAAATGATCGCTTCATGTAGGGCTGTACTCTCTAAAAAAATATCATAGTTGACAGGAAGGCATGTTTTACACTTTTTACCATTATTCGGGTGTTATCTTGCAGAGATAATGGTAGGGCATGAATAGGTGTTCACTACTGAATCCCTGAAATATGATACACGTGAAGACTATAGTAAACCATTGCACTAGAAAAGGTTACATTCCACTAAGAAACGGCCGAAAAAAAAAGTTGCAAAAACAGTCGATTTTGATTTGTGTCAAGTTCTTTCTTGCTTTGTACATGACATATCTTTTTTATTGCATAAATCGATTCCGCTTAGAATGGCCTTTAAGAAAAGGTATGGTTATGGGGGTCTATATGTGCAAAATGTTGCATTTATTTTCGCTCAAAGTTGTCGCTTTTACATTGAATTATATAGGGAAACTATTTAGTGTATTATGACCTAAACGCAAAACCAGGCCTAGTAACAAAGGAGCTGTATTTACAGAAAATCATCATTTTTTTAGTGGAATATGACGCGTTTTGGCAAATTTCACGGAATAAATGCGTCTGTTTCACGAATTTAAGGAGCATCGTGAGTTTTTAAGAAGAAAATACGTTTTCAGAGGAAAGTAAGAAAAAAAACGTACAAAAACTCGTCTTGAGCATCTCAAATCGCAACAATTTGTGCTGAAAGCGCTCATGAACACGTTTTAATAGTTGTTTACTTCTTTTTCTACATAGCTTGTAACAATATTCCAGTATTTTGACCGATTGTAATTATTTAGGGTAAACGTTTTCTCGCCTGAACGCCCGTTAGAAATCAAAGCTCCGAACGCGAAAGCCACATGGCTTATCAGGCGTTATAATAAAATGCATTTTCAAGCATTTCTGCGTGAAAGATCGGTCTGAAAATTGGCATGCACATAGAAAATAGGTTTATAAGTATCGAGAAGTGCTTATTTTTCGCGATGTTAACAGTTAACGTTGTCTTATAGGTTACAATACACTAAATGATCGCTTCATGTAGGGCTGTACTCTCTAAAAAAATATCATAGTTGACAGGAAGGCATGTTTTACACTTTTTACCATTATTCGGGTGTTATCTTGCAGAGATAATGGTAGGGCATGAATAGGTGTTCACTACTGAATCCCTGAAATATGATACACGTGAAGACTATAGTAAACCATTGCACTAGAAAAGGTTACATTCCACTAAGAAACGGCCGAAAAAAAAAGTTGCAAAAACAGTCGATTTTGATTTGTGTCAAGTTCTTTCTTGCTTTGTACATGACATATCTTTTTTATTGCATAAATCGATTCCGCTTAGAATGGCCTTTAAGAAAAGGTATGGTTATGGGGGTCTATATGTGCAAAATGTTGCATTTATTTTCGCTCAAAGTTGTCGCTTTTACATTGAATTATATAGGGAAACTATTTAGTGTATTATGACCTAAACGCAAAACCAGGCCTAGTAACAAAGGAGCTGTATTTACAGAAAATCATCATTTTTTTAGTGGAATATGACGCGTTTTGGCAAATTTCACGGAATAAATGCGTCTGTTTCACGAATTTAAGGAGCATCGTGAGTTTTTAAGAAGAAAATACGTTTTCAGAGGAAAGTAAGAAAAAAAACGTACAAAAACTCGTCTTGAGCATCTCAAATCGCAACAATTTGTGCTGAAAGCGCTCATGAACACGTTTTAATAGTTGTTTACTTCTTTTTCTACATAGCTTGTAACAATATTCCAGTATTTTGACCGATTGTAATTATTTAGGGTAAACGTTTTCTCGCCTGAACGCCCGTTAGAAATCAAAGCTCCGAACGCGAAAGCCACATGGCTTATCAGGCGTTATAATAAAATGCATTTTCAAGCATTTCTGCGTGAAAGATCGGTCTGAAAATTGGCATGCACATAGAAAATAGGTTTATAAGTATCGAGAAGTGCTTATTTTTCGCGATGTTAACAGTTAACGTTGTCTTATAGGTTACAATACACTAAATGATCGCTTCATGTAGGGCTGTACTCTCTAAAAAAATATCATAGTTGACAGGAAGGCATGTTTTACACTTTTTACCATTATTCGGGTGTTATCTTGCAGAGATAATGGTAGGGCATGAATAGGTGTTCACTACTGAATCCCTGAAATATGATACACGTGAAGACTATAGTAAACCATTGCACTAGAAAAGGTTACATTCCACTAAGAAACGGCCGAAAAAAAAAGTTGCAAAAACAGTCGATTTTGATTTGTGTCAAGTTCTTTCTTGCTTTGTACATGACATATCTTTTTTATTGCATAAATCGATTCCGCTTAGAATGGCCTTTAAGAAAAGGTATGGTTATGGGGGTCTATATGTGCAAAATGTTGCATTTATTTTCGCTCAAAGTTGTCGCTTTTACATTGAATTATATAGGGAAACTATTTAGTGTATTATGACCTAAACGCAAAACCAGGCCTAGTAACAAAGGAGCTGTATTTACAGAAAATCATCATTTTTTTAGTGGAATATGACGCGTTTTGGCAAATTTCACGGAATAAATGCGTCTGTTTCACGAATTTAAGGAGCATCGTGAGTTTTTAAGAAGAAAATACGTTTTCAGAGGAAAGTAAGAAAAAAAACGTACAAAAACTCGTCTTGAGCATCTCAAATCGCAACAATTTGTGCTGAAAGCGCTCATGAACACGTTTTAATAGTTGTTTACTTCTTTTTCTACATAGCTTGTAACAATATTCCAGTATTTTGACCGATTGTAATTATTTAGGGTAAACGTTTTCTCGCCTGAACGCCCGTTAGAAATCAAAGCTCCGAACGCGAAAGCCACATGGCTTATCAGGCGTTATAATAAAATGCATTTTCAAGCATTTCTGCGTGAAAGATCGGTCTGAAAATTGGCATGCACATAGAAAATAGGTTTATAAGTATCGAGAAGTGCTTATTTTTCGCGATGTTAACAGTTAACGTTGTCTTATAGGTTACAATACACTAAATGATCGCTTCATGTAGGGCTGTACTCTCTAAAAAAATATCATAGTTGACAGGAAGGCATGTTTTACACTTTTTACCATTATTCGGGTGTTATCTTGCAGAGATAATGGTAGGGCATGAATAGGTGTTCACTACTGAATCCCTGAAATATGATACACGTGAAGACTATAGTAAACCATTGCACTAGAAAAGGTTACATTCCACTAAGAAACGGCCGAAAAAAAAAGTTGCAAAAACAGTCGATTTTGATTTGTGTCAAGTTCTTTCTTGCTTTGTACATGACATATCTTTTTTATTGCATAAATCGATTCCGCTTAGAATGGCCTTTAAGAAAAGGTATGGTTATGGGGGTCTATATGTGCAAAATGTTGCATTTATTTTCGCTCAAAGTTGTCGCTTTTACATTGAATTATATAGGGAAACTATTTAGTGTATTATGACCTAAACGCAAAACCAGGCCTAGTAACAAAGGAGCTGTATTTACAGAAAATCATCATTTTTTTAGTGGAATATGACGCGTTTTGGCAAATTTCACGGAATAAATGCGTCTGTTTCACGAATTTAAGGAGCATCGTGAGTTTTTAAGAAGAAAATACGTTTTCAGAGGAAAGTAAGAAAAAAAACGTACAAAAACTCGTCTTGAGCATCTCAAATCGCAACAATTTGTGCTGAAAGCGCTCATGAACACGTTTTAATAGTTGTTTACTTCTTTTTCTACATAGCTTGTAACAATATTCCAGTATTTTGACCGATTGTAATTATTTAGGGTAAACGTTTTCTCGCCTGAACGCCCGTTAGAAATCAAAGCTCCGAACGCGAAAGCCACATGGCTTATCAGGCGTTATAATAAAATGCATTTTCAAGCATTTCTGCGTGAAAGATCGGTCTGAAAATTGGCATGCACATAGAAAATAGGTTTATAAGTATCGAGAAGTGCTTATTTTTCGCGATGTTAACAGTTAACGTTGTCTTATAGGTTACAATACACTAAATGATCGCTTCATGTAGGGCTGTACTCTCTAAAAAAATATCATAGTTGACAGGAAGGCATGTTTTACACTTTTTACCATTATTCGGGTGTTATCTTGCAGAGATAATGGTAGGGCATGAATAGGTGTTCACTACTGAATCCCTGAAATATGATACACGTGAAGACTATAGTAAACCATTGCACTAGAAAAGGTTACATTCCACTAAGAAACGGCCGAAAAAAAAAGTTGCAAAAACAGTCGATTTTGATTTGTGTCAAGTTCTTTCTTGCTTTGTACATGACATATCTTTTTTATTGCATAAATCGATTCCGCTTAGAATGGCCTTTAAGAAAAGGTATGGTTATGGGGGTCTATATGTGCAAAATGTTGCATTTATTTTCGCTCAAAGTTGTCGCTTTTACATTGAATTATATAGGGAAACTATTTAGTGTATTATGACCTAAACGCAAAACCAGGCCTAGTAACAAAGGAGCTGTATTTACAGAAAATCATCATTTTTTTAGTGGAATATGACGCGTTTTGGCAAATTTCACGGAATAAATGCGTCTGTTTCACGAATTTAAGGAGCATCGTGAGTTTTTAAGAAGAAAATACGTTTTCAGAGGAAAGTAAGAAAAAAAACGTACAAAAACTCGTCTTGAGCATCTCAAATCGCAACAATTTGTGCTGAAAGCGCTCATGAACACGTTTTAATAGTTGTTTACTTCTTTTTCTACATAGCTTGTAACAATATTCCAGTATTTTGACCGATTGTAATTATTTAGGGTAAACGTTTTCTCGCCTGAACGCCCGTTAGAAATCAAAGCTCCGAACGCGAAAGCCACATGGCTTATCAGGCGTTATAATAAAATGCATTTTCAAGCATTTCTGCGTGAAAGATCGGTCTGAAAATTGGCATGCACATAGAAAATAGGTTTATAAGTATCGAGAAGTGCTTATTTTTCGCGATGTTAACAGTTAACGTTGTCTTATAGGTTACAATACACTAAATGATCGCTTCATGTAGGGCTGTACTCTCTAAAAAAATATCATAGTTGACAGGAAGGCATGTTTTACACTTTTTACCATTATTCGGGTGTTATCTTGCAGAGATAATGGTAGGGCATGAATAGGTGTTCACTACTGAATCCCTGAAATATGATACACGTGAAGACTATAGTAAACCATTGCACTAGAAAAGGTTACATTCCACTAAGAAACGGCCGAAAAAAAAAGTTGCAAAAACAGTCGATTTTGATTTGTGTCAAGTTCTTTCTTGCTTTGTACATGACATATCTTTTTTATTGCATAAATCGATTCCGCTTAGAATGGCCTTTAAGAAAAGGTATGGTTATGGGGGTCTATATGTGCAAAATGTTGCATTTATTTTCGCTCAAAGTTGTCGCTTTTACATTGAATTATATAGGGAAACTATTTAGTGTATTATGACCTAAACGCAAAACCAGGCCTAGTAACAAAGGAGCTGTATTTACAGAAAATCATCATTTTTTTAGTGGAATATGACGCGTTTTGGCAAATTTCACGGAATAAATGCGTCTGTTTCACGAATTTAAGGAGCATCGTGAGTTTTTAAGAAGAAAATACGTTTTCAGAGGAAAGTAAGAAAAAAAACGTACAAAAACTCGTCTTGAGCATCTCAAATCGCAACAATTTGTGCTGAAAGCGCTCATGAACACGTTTTAATAGTTGTTTACTTCTTTTTCTACATAGCTTGTAACAATATTCCAGTATTTTGACCGATTGTAATTATTTAGGGTAAACGTTTTCTCGCCTGAACGCCCGTTAGAAATCAAAGCTCCGAACGCGAAAGCCACATGGCTTATCAGGCGTTATAATAAAATGCATTTTCAAGCATTTCTGCGTGAAAGATCGGTCTGAAAATTGGCATGCACATAGAAAATAGGTTTATAAGTATCGAGAAGTGCTTATTTTTCGCGATGTTAACAGTTAACGTTGTCTTATAGGTTACAATACACTAAATGATCGCTTCATGTAGGGCTGTACTCTCTAAAAAAATATCATAGTTGACAGGAAGGCATGTTTTACACTTTTTACCATTATTCGGGTGTTATCTTGCAGAGATAATGGTAGGGCATGAATAGGTGTTCACTACTGAATCCCTGAAATATGATACACGTGAAGACTATAGTAAACCATTGCACTAGAAAAGGTTACATTCCCACTAAGAACGGCCGAAAAAAAAAAGTTGCAAAAACAGTCGATTTTGATTTGTGTCAAGTTCTTTCTTGCTTTGTACATGACATATCTTTTTTATTGCATAAATCGATTCCGCTTAGAATGGCCTTTAAGAAAAGGTATGGTTATGGGGGTCTATATGTGCAAAATGTTGCATTTATTTTCGCTCAAAGTTGTCGCTTTTACATTGAATTATATAGGGAAACTATTTAGTGTATTATGACCTAAACGCAAAACCAGGCCTAGTAACAAAGGAGCTGTATTTACAGAAAATCATCATTTTTTTAGTGGAATATGACGCGTTTTGGCAAATTTCACGGAATAAATGCGTCTGTTTCACGAATTTAAGGAGCATCGTGAGTTTTTAAGAAGAAAATACGTTTTCAGAGGAAAGTAAGAAAAAAAAACGTACAAAAACTCGTCTTGAGCATCTCAAATCGCAACAATTTGTGCTGAAAGCGCTCATGAACACGTTTTAATAGTTGTTTACTTCTTTTTCTACATAGCTTGTAACAATATTCCAGTATTTTGACCGATTGTAATTATTTAGGGTAAACGTTTTCTCGCCTGAACGCCCGTTAGAAATCAAAGCTCCGAACGCGAAAGCCACATGGCTTATCAGGCGTTATAATAAAATGCATTTTCAAGCATTTCTGCGTGAAAGATCGGTCTGAAAATTGGCATGCACATAGAAAATAGGTTTATAAGTATCGAGAAGTGCTTATTTTTCGCGATGTTAACAGTTAACGTTGTCTTATAGGTTACAATACACTAAATGATCGCTTCATGTAGGGCTGTACTCTCTAAAAAAATATCATAGTTGACAGGAAGGCATGTTTTACACTTTTTACCATTATTCGGGTGTTATCTTGCAGAGATAATGGTAGGGCATGAATAGGTGTTCACTACTGAATCCCTGAAATATGATACACGTGAAGACTATAGTAAACCATTGCACTAGAAAAGGTTACATTCCACTAAGAAACGGCCGAAAAAAAAAGTTGCAAAAACAGTCGATTTTGATTTGTGTCAAGTTCTTTCTTGCTTTGTACATGACATATCTTTTTTATTGCATAAATCGATTCCGCTTAGAATGGCCTTTAAGAAAAGGTATGGTTATGGGGGTCTATATGTGCAAAATGTTGCATTTATTTTCGCTCAAAGTTGTCGCTTTTACATTGAATTATATAGGGAAACTATTTAGTGTATTATGACCTAAACGCAAAACCAGGCCTAGTAACAAAGGAGCTGTATTTACAGAAAATCATCATTTTTTTAGTGGAATATGACGCGTTTTGGCAAATTTCACGGAATAAATGCGTCTGTTTCACGAATTTAAGGAGCATCGTGAGTTTTTAAGAAGAAAATACGTTTTCAGAGGAAAGTAAGAAAAAAAACGTACAAAAACTCGTCTTGAGCATCTCAAATCGCAACAATTTGTGCTGAAAGCGCTCATGAACACGTTTTAATAGTTGTTTACTTCTTTTTCTACATAGCTTGTAACAATATTCCAGTATTTTGACCGATTGTAATTATTTAGGGTAAACGTTTTCTCGCCTGAACGCCCGTTAGAAATCAAAGCTCCGAACGCGAAAGCCACATGGCTTATCAGGCGTTATAATAAAATGCATTTTCAAGCATTTTCTGCGTGAAAGATCGGTCTGAAAATTGGCATGCACATAGAAAATAGGTTTATAAGTATCGAGAAGTGCTTATTTTTCGCGATGTTAACAGTTAACGTTGTCTTATAGGTTACAATACACTAAATGATCGCTTCATGTAGGGCTGTACTCTCTAAAAAAATATCATAGTTGACAGGAAGGCATGTTTTACACTTTTTACCATTATTCGGGTGTTATCTTGCAGAGATAATGGTAGGGCATGAATAGGTGTTCACTACTGAATCCCTGAAATATGATACACGTGAAGACTATAGTAAACCATTGCACTAGAAAAGGTTACATTCCACTAAGAAACGGCCGAAAAAAAAAAGTTGCAAAAACAGTCGATTTTGATTTGTGTCAAGTTCTTTCTTGCTTTGTACATGACATATCTTTTTTATTGCATAAATCGATTCCGCTTAGAATGGCCTTTAAGAAAAGGTATGGTTATGGGGGTCTATATGTGCAAAATGTTGCATTTATTTTCGCTCAAAGTTGTCGCTTTTACATTGAATTATATAGGGAAACTATTTAGTGTATTATGACCTAAACGCAAAACCAGGCCTAGTAACAAAGGAGCTGTATTTACAGAAAATCATCATTTTTTTAGTGGAATATGACGCGTTTTGGCAAATTTCACGGAATAAATGCGTCTGTTTCACGAATTTAAGGAGCATCGTGAGTTTTTTACGAAGAAAATACGTTTTCAGAGGAAAGTAAGAAAAAAAACGTACAAAAACTCGTCTTGAGCATCTCAAATCGCAACAATTTGTGCTGAAAGCGCTCATGAACACGTTTTAATAGTTGTTTACTTCTTTTTCTACATAGCTTGTAACAATATTCCAGTATTTTGACCGATTGTAATTATTTAGGGTAAACGTTTTCTCGCCTGAACGCCCGTTAGAAATCAAAGCTCCGAACGCGAAAGCCACATGGCTTATCAGGCGTTATAATAAAATGCATTTTCAAGCATTTCTGCGTGAAAGATCGGTCTGAAAATTGGCATGCACATAGAAATAGGTTTATAAGTATCGAGAAGTGCTTATTTTTCGCGATGTTAACAGTTAACGTTGTCTTATAGGTTACAATACACTAAATGATCGCTTCATGTAGGGCTGTACTCTCTAAAAAAATATCATAGTTGACAGGAAGGCATGTTTTACACTTTTTACCATTATTCGGGTGTTATCTTGCAGAGATAATGGTAGGGCATGAATAGGTGTTCACTACTGAATCCCTGAAATATGATACACGTGAAGACTATAGTAAACCATTGCACTAGAAAAGGTTACATTCCACTAAGAAACGGCCGAAAAAAAAAGTTGCAAAAACAGTCGATTTTGATTTGTGTCAAGTTCTTTCTTGCTTTGTACATGACATATCTTTTTATTGCATAAATCGATTCCGCTTAGAATGGCCTTTAAGAAAAGGTATGGTTATGGGGGTCTATATGTGCAAAATGTTGCATTTATTTTCGCTCAAAGTTGTCGCTTTTACATTGAATTATATAGGGAAACTATTTAGTGTATTATGACCTAAACGCAAAACCAGGCCTAGTAACAAAGGAGCTGTATTTACAGAAAATCATCATTTTTTTAGTGGAATATGACGCGTTTTGGCAAATTTCACGGAATAAATGCGTCTGTTTCACGAATTTAAGGAGCATCGTGAGTTTTTAAGAAGAAAATACGTTTTCAGAGGAAAGTAAGAAAAAAAACGTACAAAAACTCGTCTTGAGCATCTCAAATCGCAACAATTTGTGCTGAAAGCGCTCATGAACACGTTTTAATAGTTGTTTACTTCTTTTTCTACATAGCTTGTAACAATATTCCAGTATTTTGACCGATTGTAATTATTTAGGGTAAACGTTTTCTCGCCTGAACGCCCGTTAGAAATCAAAGCTCCGAACGCGAAAGCCACATGGCTTATCAGGCGTTATAATAAAATGCATTTTCCAAGCATTTCTGCGTGAAGATCGGTCTGAAAATTGGCATGCAACATAGAAAATAGGTTTATAAGTATCGAGAAGTGCTTATTTTTCGCGATGTTAACAGTTAACGTTGTCTTATAGGTTACAATACACTAAATGATCGCTTCAGTGTAGGGCTGTACTCTCTAAAAAAATATCATAGTTGACAGGAAGGCATGGTTTTACACTTTTTACCATTATTCGGGTGTTATCTTGCAGAGATAATGGTAGGGCATGAATAGGTGTTCACTACTGAATCCCCTGAAATATGATACACGTGAAGACTATAGTAAACCATTGCACTAGAAAGGTTACATTCCACTAAGAAACGGCCGAAAAAAAAGTTGCAAAAACAGTCGATTTTTGATTTGTGTCAAGTTCTTTCTTGCTTTGTACATGACATATCTTTTTTATTGCATAAATCGATTCCGCTTAGAATGGCCTTTAAGAAAAGGTATGGTTATGGGGGTCTATATGTGCAAAATGTTGCATTTATTTTCGCTCAAAGTTGTCGCTTTTTACATTTAATTATATAGGGAAACTATTTAGTGTATTATTTTGGGGGACCTAAACGCAAAACCATGCCCTATTACAAAGGAGCTCGTATTTACAGAAATCATCATTTTTTTAGTGGA